>NC_037674.1:24973615-25193142 GCF_003255815.1 Theropithecus gelada
ATAGATGTCTATTAGGTCTGCTTGCTGCAGAGATGAGTTCAATTCCTGGATATCCTTGTTAACTTTCTGTCTCGTTGATCTGTCTAATGTTGACAGTGGGGTGTTGAAGTCTCCCATTATTATTGTATGGGAGTCTAAGTCTCTTTGTAAGTCTCTAAGGACTTGCTTTATGAATCTGGGTGCTCCTGTATTGGGTGCATATATATTTAGGATAGTTAGCTCTTCCTGTTGAATTGATCCCTTTACCATTATGTAATGGCCTTCTTTGTCTCTTTTGATCTTTGATGGTTTAAAGTCTGTTTTATCAGAGACTAGTATTGCAACCCCCTCTTTTTTTTGTTCGCCATTTGCTTGGTAGATCTTCCTCCATCCCTTTATTTTGAGCCTATGTATGTCTCTGCATGTGAGATGGGTCTCCTGAATACAACAGACTGATGGGTCTTGACTCTTTAATCCAGTTTGCCAGTCTGTGTCTTTTAATTGGAGCATTTAGTCCCTTTACATTTAAGGTTAATATTGTTATGTGTGAACTTGATCCTGCCATTATGATATTAACTGGTTATTTTGCTCGTTAGTTGATGCAGTTTCTTCCTAGCCTCGATAGTCTTTACGTTTTGGCATGTTTTTGCAATGGCTGGTACCGGTTGTTCCTTTCCATGTTTAGTGCTTTCTTCAGGGTCTCTTATAAGGCAGGCCTGGTAGTGACAAAATCTCTAAGCATTTGCTTATCTGTAAAGGATTTTATTTCTCCTTCACTTATGAAACTTAGTTTGGCTGGATATGAAATTCTGGGTTTAAAATTCTTTTCTTTAAGAATGTTGAATATTGGCCCCCACTCTCTTCTGGCTTGTAGAGTTTCTGCCGAGAGATCTGCTGTTAGTCTGATGGGCTTCCCTTTGTGGGTAACCCGACCTTTCTCTCTGGCTGCCCTTAAGATTTTTTCCTTCATTTCAACTTTGGTGAATCTGGCAATTATGTGTCTTGGAGTTGCTCTTCTCGAGGAGTATCTTTGTGGCGTTCTCTGTATTTCCTGGATTTGAATGTTGGCCTGCCCTACTAGGTTGGGGAAGTTCTCCTGGATGATATCCTGAAGAGTGTTTTCCAACTTGGTTCCATTTTTCCCCTCACTTTCAGGCACCCCAATCAGACGTAGATTTGGTCTTTTTACATAATCCCATTCTTCTTGCAGGCTTTATTCATTTCTTTTTCTTCTTTTTTCTTTAGATTTCTCTTCTCGCTTCATTTCATTCATTTGATCCTCATTCGTTGATACTCTTTCTTCCAGTTGATCGAGTCGGTTACTGAAGCTTGTGCATTTGTCACGTATTTCTCGTGTCATGGTTTTCATCTCTGTCAGTTCGTTTATGGCTTTCTCTGCATTAATTATTCTAGTTATCAATTCTTCCACTCTTTTTTCAATATTTTTAGTTTCTTTGCGCTGGGTACGTAATTCCTCCTTTAGCTCTGAGAAGTTTGATGGACTGAAGCCTTCTTCTCTCATCTCATCAAACTCATTCTTCGTCCAGCTTTGATCCGTTGCTGGCGATGAGCTGCGTTCCTTTGCAGGGCGAGATGTGCTCTTATTTTTTGAATTTCCAGCTTTTCTGCCCTGCTTTTTCCCCATCTTTATGGTTTTATCTGCTTCTGGTCTTTGATGATGGTGACGTACTGATGGGGTTTTGGTGTAGATGTCCTTCCTGTTTGTTAGTTTTCCTTCTAACAGTCAGGACCCTCAGCTGTAGGTCTGTTGGAGATTGCTTGAGGTGCACTCCAGACCCTATTTGCCT
The DNA here is from genome assembly GCF_003255815.1 of Theropithecus gelada. NCBI lineage: Eukaryota > Metazoa > Chordata > Mammalia > Primates > Cercopithecidae > Theropithecus > Theropithecus gelada. The sequence goes on from NC_037674.1 coordinate 24,975,403, forward strand.
GGGTATCAGCAGCAGAGGCTGCAGAAGACTGAATATTGCTGAACAGTGAGTGTACCTGTCTGATTCTTACTTTGGAAGCTTCCTCTCAGGGGTGTACTCCACCGTGTGAGGTGTGGGGTGTCGGTCTGCCCCTAGTGGGGGATGTCTCCCAGTTAGGCTACTCAGGGGTCAGGGACCCACTTGAGCAGGCAGTCTGCCCGTTCTCAGATCTCAACCTCTGTGTTGGGAGATCCACTGCTCTCTTCAAAGCTGTCAGAGGAGTCTGCGTCTGCAGAGGTTTCTGCTGCCTTTTTGTTGTTGTTGTTGTTGTTGTTGTTGTTTAGCTGTGCCCTGTCCCCAGAGGTGGAGTCTACAGAGACAGGCAGGCCTACTTGAGCTGCTGTGAGCTCCACCCAGTTAGAGCTTCCCAGCGGCTTTGTTTACCTACTTAAGCCTCAGCAATGGCGGGCGCCCCTCTCCCAGCCTCGCTGCTGCCTTGCAGTTAGATCGCAGACTGCTGTGCTAGCAATGAGGGAGGCTCCGTGGGCGTGGGACCCTCCCGGCCAGGTGTGGGATATAATCTCCTGGTGTGCCTGTTTGCTAAGACCCTTGGTAGAGCGCAGTATCGGGGTGGGAGTTACCCGATTTTCCAGGTGTTGTGTGTCTCAGTTCCCCTGGCTAGGAAAAGGGATTCCCTTTCCCCTTGCGCTTCCCAGGTGAGGCGATGCCTCGCCCTGCTTCAGCTCTCGCTGGTCGGGCTGCAGCAGCTGACCAGCACCGATTGTCTGGCACTCCCTAGTGAGATGAACCCAGTACCTCAGTTGAAAATGCAGAAATCACCTGTCTTCTGTGTCGCCAGCTCTGGGAGCTGGAGACTGGAGCTGTTCCTATTCGGCCATCTTGCTCCGCCCCTTTTTTTAAATTTTCATAGATAGGGTTTCACCATGTTGACCAGGCTGGTCTCAAATCCTGACCTTAGGTGATCCACCGGCCCCAGCCTCCCAAAGTGCTGGGATTACAGGCATGAGCCACCATGCCCAGCCTGCCTTACAGTTTTTAAAAATAACTTTATTGAGGAATAATTAACATATAATAAACTACATATGTTTCAAGAGTATTAAAGTTTTCTCATATGTGTACAGCTGTGAGACCATCACTACAAGTTAGAAAATGAACCTATCCACCCCCTGCCAAAGTTTCTGCCTGACCTTTTATGATCTTTCTCATCCAGCTTTCCCCACAGCACACTTCCACACTCTCCAGCCCCATCTCTAATCAATGATCTGTATCTAATCGTTATAGATTAGATGCATTTTCTGGAATATTATATAAATTGAATCATACAGTATGTACTCTTTTCCTTTTTTTGGTTTGGCTTTCTCACACAAAATAAATAACTTGACACTCATTTTTGTTGTAGCATGTATCAATAGGTCATACATTTATTGCCAAGTAGTATTTCGTTGTATGGATATGCTACGATTAGTATTATCTACTTATCTGTTGATGGACATTTTCACTGGTTGTTTCCCATTTTCTACTATTTCAAATAATGTTGCTATGACACTTGTGTTAGAAAAAAAAAAAAGGATGTTCTCCTGTATAATAAATACAGTACCACTATCACTCCTAAGAAAATTAATGAAAATTACATAATATCATCTAATATACTATCCATATTCAGATTTCCCTAGTTGACCCAAAAGTACCTTTTGTACCTTCCCCCCATATAGCATTTAAACTCATCACAGTTTATTTGGTTATTATGTATCTTTAGTCTCTTTTAATCTAGAGTAGTCCTGTTTTTGTTTTTCATGACTTAGACTTTTGTGAAGAGGACAGGTCAATTGTCTGTTTCATTGTGATTAGTTTCAGTCTAAATATGTTGGCTAGGATACTTACAGGTAAGGATAAATCCAGTGTTGTCTGTCTAGTTTATATCTATCATTTGGGTATAATTATTAATAACATGTAATTTCACTCTCAGAAATGAACCTTTTAGCTGATAAATTGTATGGTTAACCAATTCATAGGTGAATTCATACTTTATTGTTGCATCAAATTAGGATGCACATAATGCAAATCGTTCTATTATTTGTGATAGCTTTCATTACTTGATTAAAGTGGTGATTGCCCAATCTCTCCATTATAAAGGTTTATTTTTTCTCTTTGTAAGTAGTAGTAATCTGTGAGGTGATGTTTTCAGACTATGGACTGTTTCCCAAAAACTTTTCACCAGTGATTTTAGTATTCATTGATGATCCCTGCATAAATCGAATAATTACATTGAGAATTGAAAAATGGTGAAATTTTAATTACTTGGTTTCTTCCTACATTAGTTAGCCAATATTCTTATGTAAAGAAGAGCTTTTCCTTTTTCCCCTATTCTTTATTTCTCTCTCTTTCCACCCCTTTTTGAGATCACTATGGTCTTATGGATTTTCTTTTTAATTCAATATGCTATAATTTATTATAGCATATTCATGCTAATCTTTTTGATAATAATCTTTTTGATGTTGTAGTTCTCTCAAATTTTGCCAGTGGAAACCCTTCAAGTACTTCATGGCATGGCCTCATTTGTCTTTTTGGTACAACAGACAAGTTCACTTGTATTTTTTTCTGCCTCAGACCTGTAATCAATTGTTTTTCTAAGAAGCTATAGTTTCTTTTAATAGGAAATGGTATTAGAAACTAAGATCTGGTAAATTCATTACTTTTGGGATGTCATTGCTTCAATGGATAGAGCCAGGAAAAATGTACAGTTATGTGTCATGAGTTCACACAGATAATTCCAATTCATATTTAACATTATAGGGATTTTATTTCTTTTAGAGTGAAAAACTTCATTCCTAATAATAGTGATTTAAAACAGTTACTTTACTTGTCCATGTATGATTAGAAGGCAAGAAAGCTGTTCAGTTGATATTAGGCAGTTGCTAAAACAGTTTGTTTCAAACTGGGAGAGCTTCTCTCAGGCTATTGTTAAAAATGTGCATTATCTGGAAAAGAACATTTTGACACTTTTTGGAGTCTGACTGGTGTTCATTAATTCCAAGCTGAAGCGAGTGACAACACTAGATTTAACAAGCTTAATTTATGTAGTTTATGCATCTGAGATCTTCATATACGTTAGTAAAGTTGCTTTGAAAGTCTAATTGTGTGTGCTTTGTGTCTTATGTGTGTGGGAGAGAGTAAAGGGCAGGTACTAGGGAGCATAGGATCTTTAAGAAATTTTGTTGCCGATGTTTGATAGAAAGACAAATGCCTGAGCCCTAAGGCTGTGCTCTTTGAAAAAGAGAAAGGAAACACTGCCTGCCACATTCCTGTGGATGTTTACAGCAGCAGGTTACTTGCCAGTTTGAAGATTTTTCTGAGCCATTTTTCTTTATAGTTACCTTATATGGTAATTGAAAAGATCAAATGAAAATACATACGCAAAAACCCTTGACAAAACTATAAAAGGAATTATTGTGGTATTATTCGAAATCTCTTTTCAGAGTGTCCACATTTGGCTTGCCTAAAATCAGATTTGTACAAAAGATTTTTGTTATTCCTTCCCAATTCACATGGAAAGTATCATATATTTCAGTTCTGTGCTAGATCAAAAATTTTTGAAGGGGCTTCTTAATCTCTTTAAAATCATAAAAGGAACAGATTTCTAGAGGCAAATTTTCTGCATGACCCACTTCAACCCCTATCCTTTGTGGCTCCTCATTGCACCACAGGAAACAATTAGGGCTCTACACATATTTATAACCTCTGTATATGTGAAATACTAATTTCTGAATAAACCAAGTTACTTCCATAAGAAACAATCCATGGTTTTTATAAATTGTTGGCTTTAGGCTTTAAAACTTTTTGTCATTTCATGGGATTAATCTGAACAAACTAAGTCTAAACCTCAGTTAAACCCTCAGGTGTATTGGAAATTATGTTTCCATTATCTTATTATGAATGCTGAGGTTAGGAATCCCCTTAACAATGTAAAACCATACTGTTTTGCCAAATTTTTACAGAAAAATAGCTCTGTGTGTTCTACCAATGTCAAAACATTTGAAGGTAGAGTGCCTAATTTAATTACAAAAGGTAAACCTAAACCTACAAGTGAAGAATGATATGAAGATTTGTCATAGGAAGCCTTGGCAGAATGTAGGGGGAGACATCGTTTCTTTTTGTTGGGTGGGAGTCCAGATTATATTTAAATGGCATTATACTGAAATTTGTTATAAAATTAGCCAGCTCTTTCCCTTCAGTTTGACTGTATTGATACAACTTTTAAAGTGATAACTTTGTTCGCATTATAAGCATTGCCTAAACTACACTCCTCGTGTCAGTGAGTGCTGTGTCCTATACTAACTTATTCAATCCTCACATCGAATATATGAGGTAAAGGATGTCATCCTCACTTTGCAATTGAAGAAACTGAGGCAGCACTTTTGGAAGGAAAAGCCATTTGTAATTATCTACTTTAAGTTTCTACTGCTAAAATATTTTACTAGTTTTGAGCCATATGTAGTGGCTCATTCCTGTAATCCCAGCACTTTGGGAGATGAAGGTGGAAGTATCGTTTGAACACAGGAGTTCTAGACTAGCCTAGGCAACATAGCAAGGCCTACATCTCAACAAAAAATAAAGTAATTAGCAAGGTGTGGTAGTGTGCACCTGCAGTCTCAGGTACTTGGGAGACTGAGGCAGGAGGATTGTTTGAGCCCAGGAGTTCAAGGATGCAGTGAGCTATGATCATGCCACTGAACTCCAGCCTGGGCAACAGAGCAAAATCCCTCAAGAAAAAATGTTTATGATTTTTACTGTAATTTTATTATAAAGTTACTGATTGTTAGAAATACTAGGGTATAAAAATATTTTGCATTCAAGAAACTGAAATATTTAATGTGGTCTAGAATGCATACATATATGAGAATGGTAAAAGAGACTGGAGAAATTCAAATTATAAATATCTTATTTTATTCAGCATGCCTGGGCATTTGTTCTTTTATCCATAGTGCTGTGGCATCATTAAAAAATTTTAAGCTTGTCATTGACATGATTAGATTGTATTTTAAGTCTAATGGAAAGAATTGGGCTGGAACATAACTTTAAGCTCCAGTTCCTTCACTAAATAAGCAAAGAGGTTTTGCTTGTTTGTTTTTAACTGTTTTACATTTTTAAATGAATTGTGATACATATGAAATACATATATACACACACACTCACACATGTCATTAAGTTATAAAGCATAATGATATAATGAATAATTAAGAAGGCAAGCACCAGTATTTCTAACTTCCATTTACCCATGTTCTCCCTTGTACCATTCCCCTTCTTCCCCTGACAGTTATTTTCCTGAATTATGCTTTTTTAGATTATAGTGTTATCTTTTTTAGATACAGTGTTTTCATAAACTATATATAATTTAGTTTTGCTTTATTTTAACCTGTGTGTTGTTTTCTTGGGGTTTGCTTTCTAAAGTCACATTTTGTTTCTAGGGTTTATCTATATTGTCATATCACTGTAGCTGTAGTTTATTCGATTTCACTGCTGAATAATATCTGTGAATATACTACAGTTTATCTGGTTTCCTGCTAATGAAACACTTCAGTTATTTCTAGTTTTTGCTATTACAAATAATGCTACTACACACATTCTTGTGCATATACAAGCTCCTCTAGGAAACATACCTAGGAGTCACATTGCTGGGTTGTTGAGTATGAGAATATTCACCTTTACAAGATAATGCCAAATTGTTTTTCAAAGTGGACATACAAAGGAATATTTCCATTATTAATGTATAAGCTCTCCATTGATCCATAATCTCTCCTACCTTGGTATTATCAAATGTCTGATTTTTGCCAATCTAGTATTTTAAAATGGTGTCTCATTGTCATCTTCATTTACTGTTCTCTAATTACTAATTGGATTGAGAATTACATTGTTTGTTTGTTTGGCCATATACATGTCCTATTCTGTGAAATATCTATGCCCATTTTTCTAGTGTTTTAATTGATTTGTAGAAATTCTTTATATATTCTAGAATATAGATAATGTTGTAAAATATCTTCTTGCAGTTTGTGGTTCATCTTTTTAATTTCTTTGTTTTCTTTTGAGGAAAAACATTCTTAGTGTGGAATTTATCAATATGTTTGTGTCTTGTTTGAATCCTTCTCTTCTGCAAGATACTATATGGCTAATGATTTGCCTGAGATTTTATTGTATTTTCTGTGTAAGTAAGCCAATTGCATTTCTTTCCAGTTCTTATCCATCTAATTAATTTATTGTTCTTTATTACTATGTTAAGACCTCTAATGCAGTATTTAATTGAAGCCCAATTATTTAATTGTAGAGGTCATCCTTCTCATGTTTCAATCTGATAATCTATGTCTTTTAAATAGTAAGTTTAGTTTATTTACAATTGCTGTGAGTATCGATGTAATTGGATCTACTTTCTACTATCTTAATTTTTATTTCTATTTGTGCTTTTTTATAATTTTTGTTTCTTTTTTTGATTGAATGAGGTTTTTTCTTATTCCATTTTTATTCCTATTTCAGTTATTTTAGAGAATTGCCCATATCACTTAAAAAGTTCAAAGCCAAACAATGTTTAACCTCTCCTTTTTTACATTGTATGGACTTCATATGCTGAAGCTTCATTCAGCCTCCTCCTGGTTCACAATGTTATTGTTAATATCATTATTTTTGTTCTGTCCTTTATTGTCAGTCTACAAATTAGTTTTGCCTGTTTTGTTTTATACAGGCAACATTTATCTGGATTTGCACAGATGTTTACCATTTTCTTTACTCAGTGTTTTATCAAATATATCCTTTAGGAATTCCTTTAATTTGGTCTCTTGTTGCCATATGTTCAGTTTTCATTTGTCTATTAATGTTTGTCACTTTTTTCTTGATATGTTGTTCTGCTGGGTTCACAATTTTAGGTTGCCAGTCTGTTTTTTGTTTGTTTGTTTGTTTGACACTTGGAAGATATTATTCTAGTGTCTTCAATATTCTGTTGTTGCCAATGGGAAGTCTTTGGTCATTCTAATTACCTTTTCATTGTATATGATCTGTCCCTTCTCCATGACTTCTTTTAAAATCTTCTCTTTATCTTTGGTGTTTTGCAGTTACATAAATATGTAATAGATCTAGGCACTGATTTGTTTGTGTTTATCTTGCTTGAGACACATGATGTTTCATGTATCTGTGGCTTTTTATAGTTTAAAATAATTTCTGGAAAAGTCATTAGCATTATCTCTTTAACCACTCCCTCTGTTCCATTCTCTTTGTTCTCTCTTCCTCGAAGTCCTATCAGTCATTTGATCTCCATATCTCTGAATATTTTTGTGTTTCTTTTATTATTTCTTGTCTGTGCTACATTTTACATTGAGTAAAAGTGGGATGTGACAGTGGGAAATCATTAATGACTTAGAAGTTCCAGTTGGTCATTGGGCCAATTTTGATGCCACCTTCTCTCTTTTATTTCTCACTTTAAAATAAAATTTGCAAAAACAAGAAAATAAATATAGTATGAGTCCAATTACTGGCCTAAGGAGCTAAAAGCATTCTGGGTTTGTATGATGACAGCTGAGTTATAACAGATGAGAGTTCTATTCTGTTATTGCATTAATTATTCCCTCTTTAAATGTACAAGAGCAAGACATTCTACCTGACTCTGTTATTGAGCTCTACAGCATACATGTGACAGAGCTAAAACAAACAAACAAACAAAAGAAACCATAGCTTTAGGATACTCTGTTCATGAATATAGCCTGAAAGTGATAATCAAGAAGTAAACTTTTACCACTATTAAGGAACATTAAGCTGCCTATCTCTCAGTGAATTTCAGAATGATATTTTAAGTCAGTTTAGGCTGTAATCCCAGCACTTGGGGAGGCTGAGGCGGGCGGATCATGAGGTCAGGAGATCAAGACCATCCTGGCTAACACAGTGAAAACCCATCTCTACTAAAAATACAAAAAATTAGCCCGGCCTGGTGGCGGGCCTTTGTAGTCCCAGCTACTTGGGAGGCTGAGGCATGAGAATGGCGTGTGAACCCAGGAGGCGAAGCTTGCAGTGAGCCGACATCACGCCACTGCACTCCTGCCTGCGTGACTGAGCAAGACTCCGTCTCAAACAAACAAACAAACAAACAAAAAATTAGTTTAAGCTGAGCACTGTAGCTCATACCTATAATCCCAGCACTTTGAGAGGCCAAGGCAGGAGGATCACTTGAGCCCAGGATTTTGAGACCAACCTGGGCAACATAGCAAGACACGATCTCTAAAAAAAAAAAATAATAAAAAATCTTAGCTGGATATGGTGGTGTGCACATGTAGTCCCAGCTACTTGGGAGGCTGAGACGGGAGGATCACTGAGTCCAGAGTTTGAGGTAACTGTGAGCTATGATTACGCTGCTGCAGTCTAGCCTGGGTGACAGAGTGAGACTTCATCTCTAAACAAACAAAAAAGTCAGTTTGTCAAGGAAATGAAAATAGTGAATGTAGTCCTATCAGAGATTCAGATTTTTGAAGATGCTGATACATAGAAGATTGGAAGACATGAATATCTTAAATGTTAACTACTTTTAATTCATTGGTCTAAGACTCAGTATAACTGTCATGTGTAATATTTTATTATTTGTTTTATGTTGCTTCTGTATATACCTTAAGGTGTTTAAGAAAATGTCTTGTTTCAAACTGGGATTAAGGAAGTTAACTGTAGTCTTTAAAAAAAAAATCCTTAGAATAATTAAGAGAAATTATTATTATTGTACCAAGCCTGTGGTTAAGAAGACATATTTATATATTTTTCTTCCTTTTTTTTTTTTCTTTTTTTTTTTTTTTTTTGACAGGGTTGTTACAAGTTGAGTTGAAAACAAGAAAAACTTGCTTTTGGCGTCATCAAAAAGGAAAGCCAGATACTTTCCTTTCTACAATTGAAGCCATTTACTACTTTCTGGTAGACTACCATACTGATATATTAAAAGAGAAATACAGAGGGCAATATGACAATCTTTTATTTTTCTATTCTTTTATGTACCAGTTGATAAAGAATGCCAAATGCTCTGGAGATAAGGAAACAGCAAAACTTACACATTAGTTTTTAACAAGCCACTTATGTCTTTTTATTTTGCTAACATTAATAAACTTATATTTGTGCTTTGTTTTTTTCTTAAGAAATAATCATATATAATGCCTGTAAGACCATTTGAAAAAATTCCAGTTTTATATATATTACTTCATATTTCTTAATGGGAAGGAAATTGTATCTAGGGGAATTTTTCAGAGATACTGTTGATAGAAAAACTTACTTCAGAAGTTATTTGCTCAGTGAAACCTCAGTTTCATTACTACATTTCAATGTAGCGTGTTATGTCTCTGTGATTAGATATATTCAGTTAGATCTAATTAGCTATTTATTTCAAAATCTTTATATCTTTTCACCTGTACTCATGACCACCTTTAGAAGTAAATGGGGTTACAATCTATGGCTGAAAAATAGGTCATAAGTGATTTTTCTTGAGGTTAGTAGCAAACATAGGCAGAACTAGAATTAGAGTTCCAGTGTCTAGGGCTGTTTCTTTAAGCCCTAAGGTTGTTAAAAGCAGAGACTCTGGAGCTAGACTACCTGAATCTAAATCTCAGCCTTTCTGCTTATCACCCATGTCATTTTCTTCCATTTGTACAAAGTAGGCGATACTGAGTAACTACCTTATAGGATTAACTGGGAATTAACTGAGTTAATATCTTAAGTGGCTTTCAGCAGTACCTGAAATATAGTAAGTGTCATATATATATATATATATTTACTCTTTTTATTTTATTTGGAATTGCAAACTAAGAATAATTGAAGCCCAGCTGCTAGTGGCCATCTCTGCTGCCAGATAAAAAGAGCCTGATTTAGAGTGAAGTCAGCAAACGAAAGCAGAGTGGAAAAAGACTGAGTCCTGATGACATCATTTATTCACCTAGACCTAGCTGCTTTTGAATAGAGCCCTACTGTACTGAATAGCTTTTGTCTGCTCTTTTCTATTCTGCTCCCTGCTCTGTGAGGTAGATTCCCTTGCTCTCTTGCTTTTGGTTGGGTTCAACAAATGGGAAGCACCAGTGGGAGACTAGAAGTTGAGAGGAAAATGAAATGATGTTATTTATTTCCCTGGCTCCTTTCCTGCCATGTCATCACCAGTTGACTGTGCTCCTCTACAAAATAGTACCCTATCAGGAATCCTATCCCTTCTGTTCCCAAGCAGTTATCCTAGTTACCTCACTAGGTTTAGTTCCTGCTCCCTCCCGTTACCCCTTTTCACTTAGGGCTGGTAATAGTTTACAGTTATGACTAGCCCTAGGGTAGTTCACTACCACTTGTTGCTTTCCCTAAACCCTGCTAATACATTTGTAATACTGAAGTTGTTTTATTACAGTCTTCTCAAATGTCCCCATTTGAAGTTGCCTTCTATTTCTTTTGGGGACTCTGATAAATTCACTTGTTTGGGTGAAATAATAGCACATTTCCTGAAGTCTATACAGTGGGACACATCATGTATTATGGGGGAAAGAGTTCTTGGTGAAATTAGTTTGCTGTACATTACTTTGTTTCCCTCCCAGGGATTCAGAAGGCAAAACATATTAAAGGTTCTGAAAAGTCCTGAAATAAACATTTTGAACTGTATTTAAGCTGATATATCTTAAACTTACTTGAATATGTAGCACCTATTAACATCCCATGGAAATAGGACATTTGGAATATTGTAATTAAGAGCAATTCCTACTAATATACATGGGGCAACTGAGAATTCAAGAGGTAAGTAAATTGTTGATAGATCATACACCTAGTTAGTAGCAGAGCCTGTTCTAGAATCTGGAACTTCTGATTTGGTTTGGTTCAGTAAGGCCACCATTATATTATGCTATTCATAAAAAGGAATGTGGATTATATAAGGTTTGAACATTATTAGTCTTGTAGTCTTAGCCAAATAAACTAACTGGCTTGCTTATTTTAGCAGTTATTTTACAAGAATGGAATTAAAATAGATTTTTTTTCATGTTTAGAACTTGGCCCTGGGAATAGAGGAAGGCTTGAATTGATTTAAGCAGGGCCAAAGTTGGATTTCTCTAGGCTAAATTTGGACTTCCCTGAGCCAAAATCTGTTGCATTTAACTGGCTTTACAAACCAACTAAACATAACAGTTCAGAGGGAAAAGAAAAAAAAGCGAGAGACGGAGAACAATTCTATCACTCATTTGCCTCCATCTCTCAGCTGGCATAAGAAAGATGACCCACGTACTTCATAAGAGGCTAATTTACAGCCAAGGCCAGATAAAATCTTAGGTTCTTTTCAAAAGAAGTTAGTAATACCTGTTAGAACAATGAATTGACTATACTTGTCTTTTTTTTTTTTTTTTTTTTTTTTTGGTGTGATAGATGTAACAATAGCCCTAATTCTTTATTCTTCCCTGTATTCGTGGTCATTTTTCAGGTTCCTTTGAAGTACTCCCCCGCACTGTGATTCTGGGTCATCTGCATCCAGAGATTTAGTGCATTTTTACTTACACTTGTGCTTCTGCTGTTGACATAAGAATATGCATGGCTGAGTTAGCCTGCTGGAGGATGAGACATCCATGGAGCAGAGCCAGGTTGCCCTGCTCACCCTCACTGAATCCTGTCTAGATTGGCTGATGGTCATCCAAACCCAAGATATGTGGATGATTCCAGCCAAGTTCAGCAGAGTCATCTGACTGACACCTACCTGATTCCAAATATGTGAGCAAGGAGTCTATTATGCCACCAATGTTTTATAGCTATTTATTGTGGCATTATTGTGGCTGTAGATACCTCGTCTTTGGATGCATTATCAGATCATCATCTTCAAGTACCTTAGAAGATTCTCAGTCTCGTGTTTCTTGTGCTTTTGACCATTTGCTTTGCCTTAGCTACCACCTCACATAGTAACGGATTACCAGCAGGCTTGTATGATTCCTCTGCTTGAGATCAGTTAGCCATATGTTCAGAATTCCTGGCCTATACCAACACTTCTGGACTTTAAAAACCCCATGCCACAGTGACTGTTAAAAGGGCTAGGTGATGCGGTCTGGTGGGTTTGTGAAGTTAACTGTCTTGATAAACTTGGATCAATGGACTAGAAAAAGCTGCTGGGTAAATTGCTCTTCTTCTGATGGACTGTATAGAGACACTGCTTTTCATCTTGCCTGTCCAGAAGTGTACTGTGTGGCCCAGCAAGTGTACTTGCTACATGATTGGCAGCGTCTCTTCATGGCTTTTCATGAAACAGCAGCAAGTGCTACACAGTAATTTGTCAGTTTGCATTTGCCTCCCATTATTGCTATCCTCACTTACTTTCTTCCTCGCTCTTACCATCCTGGATTGTACCTTTAATAAAGTAGTGAATATATTTCCTTTAGGGTCTCTTTTCTAGGGAAGTCAGATGTTTTAGTCTGGATTTAGTTAGAAAAGCAGCATCATTACAAATATTACATAAATAAAGAAGTTTAGTAAATAAAGGTTTACCCACCCCAATGTGAGAATTACTGGGGTAATAAAGGTCTGGAAGGCCACAGCAGGAGAGATTTAGAGAAGCAGTGACTAACTAGGTCAGCCGGAGATTCTCAAAGTACTCATGACTTCATTTGTAGAAACATGTATATCTTAAGCATATCAAGCATCTCATTCTCTAATCTTTCTAGAAGCCTTTTGGTTCATCCTGAAGGTCCCCCTAAATCCCTTCAGAAGTCTTAAAAAGGAGTAAATGGCCACACCTTTTATTAGTTCTTTTCTTTGAGGCCATGTTAATGGCAGTCCCCTTGATTTGGTCTTTGTACTAGGCTGTTTTTAATGATCACATTTTATTTGATGAGAAACCATTTTATTTTCCAGTTCTGCATATCCTAGGTTATGTATTTCATTTCAGTTCCATTTGCATACCCATTGCCTTAATTTTGAGCTTGTCTGTTTCTTAACATTTCTTATTTTGAAAGAATAAGTTGATTATTATTAAGTATAATAGATAAGGTACTTAAGAGCCTCAGAATATCACCAAATGCCATGAATGCATTAGGTACATTTTTTGTCTTCCATGTTACTGGAAGCATTAATTATAGCAACTTTTTATCTCCAAATACTGTCTCTGTCTCTTGCTTTTTTTTCTTTTGCCTCTAAACTGTTATGTTTAGTTGGTTTGTAAAGCCAATCGAAAGACCCTAGTGAAAACTTTAGCCAAATACTGACCCTACATTGAAGGCCACCAGCCAAAAATCACCACCCATACATAAGAGCCAAACATCACTAGACACTTGGTGAAATGCTTCAAATAAAAAAAGGGAAAAGGAGGGGAGAAAATCCAAAGGATATAGACAAACAGAGAATAATGACAACAAAAAAACAACTATCTTCAAAATAAGAGAGAGTATATTGTATTCACAAAACAAGAATAGGAGAGTGTGAATAAGAACAAGCAATAAAAAGATCTCAGAAATTTAAAAAGTGATTGCTGAAATAAAATTTATAAGAGTTGAAGATAAAATATAGCATAAGAATAGAAAATTCTGAATTCCAAATACCTAAGGCCAATCTTAGTTAAAAGTTGTAATTGCAACCATAGGCTGCATGTTACATTGTATTTAATTAAAAACTTTAAGGGGAAAGACAATAGAGCTTGTAATAGCTATTACCCTTGGTTGTAAAGGAGAAGGTTGGAGATTATTTGTATACCAACTACATAAGTTTACGAAAAATAATAAGTATTAGGTAGATGGAATGAAAGTGTATTCATACACTGTATATTAAGCTCTATATACACTGCATATCGTCATCATGAAATTGAGTTTCTAGCTGGATTGCAGAGATGAGCCAAAGGGCTTCTCCCCAAATCATTATTTATTTATTTTTGAGACAGAGTCTCACTCTTGTCTCCCAGGCTGGAGTGCAGTGGTGTGATCTAGGCTCACTACAACCTCCACCTCCCAGGTTCAAGCAATTCTCATGCCTCAGCCCCCTGAGTAGCTGGGATCACAGGCTTGTGCCACCATACCCAGCTAGTTTTTGTGTTTTTAGTAGAGATGGGGTTTCACCATGTTGGCCAGCCTCGTCTCGAACTCCTGACCTCAAGTGATCCTGCGTTGGCTTCCCAAAATGCTGGGATTAACAGGCCTGAGCCGCCACGCCCAGCCTGAATTATTTTTAATTATGACATTTTTTGTATTCCCTTGAGGCACTGACAATTATAATCTTATTTTATATGTTAGTTATAGTGAATCATATTTATCTCATTATATATTATAGAATATTTTGTTTGATGGAGAAAATTCACTGACTTGTGCTGTAATGTTTATACCAGCACTTAGCTGATTAATTTACTATGACTTCACTCTTTATTCAGCAATTCTGCCACTATTACTAGTGTAAACTAACTAGCTAATCCAACAACGAGGCCTTATTTTGGCTTTCTTTCGAAAGGTAATTTCTGACCCCAGCTTGAAGTTTATTTTCACTTGAAGAGATCTCTCAGAAAGTCAAAGAAAATAGGAGGAAAAAAAAATTAAGATTTAGGGCCAATCTAAGAGGTCCCTCATTTGAATAATAGGTGTAACAGAGAGAATGGGAAAGGCATGGAAAAAAACATTTGTGATTTCTAAAATTGAGGACATTAAGTCATTAGAGTAAAAAAAAAAGATGTACATTAAGGCTTATCGTCAAGGAATTTCAGAACACTATAGATAGAAAATACTAAAAGATTTCAAACAGAAGAAATAGGTCGTACATTGACCAATAATCAGGATATTAAAGGACTTCTTAAAAACAGCATTGGAAACTAGAAGACATGGGGTGATGCCTTTAGAACTTTAAGTGAAAATAATTTTCTATTTGGATTCTATTTTTAGTCATACAATCAATCAAGTATGAATATAGTATAAAGACATACAAGGTCTCAAAAGTATTACCTCCCATATATTATTGAGCTAAAGATGCTTAGGAGAATACTGAAGAATGTTTTCCAGTAAAATGGGGAAGGAAACCAAAAACCAAAAAAGAGAGCATTAAGCAGAAATCAGCAGGCCAGGTGCAGTGGTTCACACCTGTAATCCCAGCACTTTGGGAGGCCAAAGCAGGTGGATCGCCTGAGGTCAGGAGTATGAGACCAGCCTGGCCAACATGGTGAAAGTCTGTCTCTACTAAAAATACAAAAATTAGCTGGGTGTGATGGCACGTGCCTGTAATCCCAGCTACTCAGGAGGCTGAAGCAGGAGAATCGTTTAGAACCTGGGAGACGGAGGTTGCAATGAGCCGAGATGGTGCCATTGCATTCCAGTCCGGACGACAGAGTGAGACTCAGTCTCAAAAAAAAAAAAAAAAAAAAAAAGTCAGCAGACGGAAGTTTCAGGGTTTCAGGATTCATTCATTCATCCATTCTAAAAAATTTTGGGTGCATACTATGTGTCAAATTGTTGTCTAGGTGATGGCTATAGCATGCCAAGTTAGTAAGTGCTGAGAAGAAAGTAAAGCAGAGTAAGGAACTGATAGTGACTGGTGCAGGAAATAGGGTGCCAATTTAAATAGCATGGTCAGATGGGAAAGCCTGTGATAAGGTAAAATTGAGCAGAGACCTAAATGGAGAGAGAGTGAGCCATGCAAATAAGTAAGTGAATAACGTTTTAATTATAGGGAACAGTATGTGTATATATATATATATACACACACACAAAGGTACTGAGGCAGCAGTATACTTGGCATGTTTGAGGAATAACAAGAACAGCAGTTTGGAACAGTGTGTGGGAGGAAAAAAATGATAGAAGATGAGATCATAGGGAGTAATAGTGGTGTGGAGCCACGGTAAGATGTTAAGGTTTTACTCTGAGTGATGAGATAGGAAGCCATCAGAGAATTTCAGCAAAGGAGTGACAAGATGTGACTTATATTTTTAAAGGATTATTTGGCTTCTATATGAAAAATAGACTGCAGGAGAGAAGTAAAATAGGAAGATCAATTAGAATGCTATTTCAGTAGTCCATTTGAGAGATGATATTTGCCTGGACAAGGGTTGTGATCATGGGCGAGTGGTACAGAATGACAAGATCCTGCATATATTTTGAAGGTAAAGCCAGTATTTGCAGATAGGTTAGACATTGTGGTAGATATGAAAATGTGCTGCCTAGATTCCCCATTCTAGAAAGCACTTGCTAATTAGCTGCAGGGAGTGTGGAGAACAGAAATCCACCAGTATCAGCACTTCATCTGCAACAGCTATAGAAAAAGCTTCACCTGAGGTTACCTTCACCTTGGATGTCAGGGCTGCACTCAATGGAGATGTAAGGCCTTGCTACTTCAGCCTCATTTATTACACTGTCAGGCGAAACCTTCCCCAGAGCTCCCTCTGTTACAGCTTAATTTCTTCTTCTGCCCAATCCTGCTTCCTCCCCTTCCCCTGACTGGTGTCTTACACCCCAAACTCCATCTCAACATTTCTCTTTAGAGGACTCAACCTGTGGTAATTGTTAGCAGGAGTGATCTGAGCTTCCAGTGAGGATCCCATCACATGTGGCACATGGAACAAAAAAAGCCCATGGCTCAAGGTGGTAACTTTTATTAGTGGTAAAATGAGAAGATTTACCCATGGAAGAGAATGTGCCAGCGAGTGCAGTGTATCAGGTATTTGAGACTTATGAAGGAAATAGTACATTTAAGAACAACAGAATTGAATGGCCAAGTGCCACTAATGCTCTATAGAAAGAGGGCTTCTTTGGTTGCATATAAAGCTCATCTAGAATTTAATAGTCCAAGTAGCCAAGCTGGTATTTGTCCTTAAGAATAAATACTGGAAGATCAAGCACAGAAAGTCTAGAATAGAGGCATGCGAATGGACATACTTGTGTCAGATATGTACATGAACTGTAAAGGTCTCTGTATTGCGTGCAGTGCTCACCAGAGAGCATTCAGTACTGAAGAGTCACTAAACAATAAAGCAAGCTAAGCACATTGCCTAGTTGACATCGTCCATCCTGCTTCAGTTATTCGCCACCCAGTGCTAGCACAGTGGGCACATGAATGAAGTATCCACTGTGGAAGGGATGAAGACTAACCATAGGTTCAGTAGCTTGAGATTCAACTTACCAAGGCTGCCTTAGCTGCTGCTGCTGTTGAATGTCCAACCTGAGAGCAACAGAGACAATACTGCACCCCTGATATAACACCATTCTTCAAGTTGGTTACATTGGGCCCCTTCCATCCTGGAAGGACCGGCATTTCCTTGTCATAGAAATAGACACAATTTCCAGATAGGAGTTTGCTTTTCCTGTTTCCAGAGCCTCAGTAAATATCACCGTTTGAGTTCACTTAGTATTATATTCACCAGCATGGGATCTCACATTATATCATATCAGATCGGGAAACCTATTTTATGGAAAAGCAAGTGCAGGAGTGGACCCATATCCACAGGATCCACTACTAATATCACTTTTTTCACCACTTGGAATCTGTCAGCTTGATAGAATATTGGAACAACCTGCTGAAGGTACAGCTGAACACCAGTTCATAGGCAATATTCTACAAGTATAGGATGCCATTCTCCAAGATACAGAATATATATTGGATCAATTATCCTTATATAGCATGTGCCCCAATATGAAGAATAGATGGGTCTTGGAACCCATTTATTCCTGGGAGTAGATGCAAAGAGGGTGGAAAAAGAGGTGCCTCCCCTCCTTGCCATCACTTTTAATGACCCATGTGGTACTCTGCATCTCTTCGTAACTCTGAACTCTGCAGTGAGAGGTCTTGGGCCCACAAGGGGACACGCTTTTGCCAGGAGGTATATCAAAAATCTCACTGAAAAACATAGGCTGCAGCAGCTACCTGGACATTTTGGGTTCCTTGTGTCCAGGGAGCAGCAGCCAATAAAAGAGTCAAGATCAGTTGACCCTGATCAAGAGGAGGTTGGAATCCTGGTTACACAATCTGGGCAGAAGTAATAAGTGTGGTGCCCAAGTGATAAACCTACCAATTTAAGACTGTAATGTGTAGGTGTGGCAATCCATCCTTAAAAGGGCATGATGGCCTGGAACTCAGGCCTCTCAAGGAATGTGGGTCTGAGTTATACCAGCTAAACCACCAGGAGCAGCAGAGGTGGTAGCAGAGGCTGAGGGAAATCTAGAATTGATAGTGGAGGTTGAGGGGATGTGACAACTATTGATGGCATTCCTGAACCTGACTGAAGCAGCAGGCACTGTAGTTTGATCTGTTTACTTCCATCTTCTATTGGATTCCCAAGCCCCACTGCAGCAGCAAGGACTGTAATTTGTTCCATTAATCTCCATCTTCTAAATTTCTGAGGGGTCAGGAAAAGATGTCTCTTGATTCCTTTAGGAAATGCTCCCTAAACATACAGGGAGACATAGATCTATGTGGAACAAAGGGTGGATTGTAATAAGCAAAGAGATACACTGCCTGATTCACTTTCAAGACAGGACTGACCTCCCAGTTGCAAGGAATGAGGTCAGCAGCCTCCAACTGTCAGCTCCTTCAGAGTCTGCTTCAACTGCAGAAGGACACTGTGCTTGAGGTCATACCCTTCCCATGTCTGGTGAATGAAGTCCAGCTGAATGTAGCTGCCAAAGTTACCTTAATGCACATGGGAAGCAAAAAATCAAAAAGTTTAAACAGAGGATTTTGAGAAATCGCAAATCAGTTTTTTTCAGCATATGACATTTTGGAGTAGTTTGTTACTCAGCAATAGATAACAGAAATTGGTATCAGGAGTGGGGTGTTACCATAACAAAAGATTAAACCTTACATGGTAAAAAGGACTTTGCCTCTGTCATTAAGTTAAGCACTTTGAAATGTAGAGATTATCCTGAATTATCTAGGTAGGCTCAATATAAGCATGAGACCTGAAAAGTGGAAGACAGATACATAAGAGGACGTCAGAATGATGTGAAATGAGAAGGACTCAACCTGCTATTGATGGCTTTACAGATGAGTGATAGGAACTGCAAGCCCCAAGCAGCTTCTGGAAGCTGGAAAAAGCAAAGAAACAGATTCTCTCCAGAGTGTCCAGAAAGGAATGCTGTTCAGCTAACATCTTGATTTTAGATCAGTGAGATTTTTGTGTTGGACTTCTACAGAACTTTGTGAGAATAAATTGTGTTGCTTAAGCATGCTATAATACATGTGACAAGAAGCTACCAGCTAAGCTTTGAAGAATAGTGAACAAACTCTTACTGGAGGATGGGCAAGGCAGTAAATAAATTATTGAATTATTGAAGGAAATGGAGGATTGAGTTATGCATTGACAGAATGCTTGGCAATAATTTTGCTATCTTAATATGGAATAGAAAATGAAACTTAATTGCTTGTAGATGGCTTAAGGAGATTTCCAGGTGAATGTTGAAAATACTGATTAACTTATTATAGCTGCTTCTCATAGTGTACAGGAAGACATTTACTGAGTGAACTAAAGAAGGAACTGTTCAATTGGAAAGCAGAATTTAGAGGAAATTTTCCAACCCAGTACTTGTCATTTTTTTATAGAAAAGGAAAAAAGAATGGAAGATGGAGCCAAAACCCCAGAGGGAGGAGCCAAGAAGCAAGGAGAGCAATGGATTAGGAAACCACTACCAGAGGGATGAACTGAACCACAATCAAAGAGTAGCCTCTTCCTTTGGTGTAGGGGAGCCCTGAAAACAATTTTACTTGTATGCTTCCTGTTTCCTTGTCTCCTTTTTTGAATGATAGTCTCTGTGTGGTGTTCCTATCCAAAAATCCTTAACTGGGACAAGCTACTCTCAAGCATCTTCACTTGAGAAACAGTAACTGAGGAAGTTTGTTATATCTGGACATGGTTTAGATGATAAGATTCTGAACTTAAACTTATGCCATAATGGAATGAGACTCTTAGGGTACAGAGTGAGTATATTTTTGTATGTTAGTGAGGCAAAAATTGTGGCCAGGGGGCAGATTTGTGATCATTTTCAGATGTCCCTCAAACAATTCCTTCCCTTCCTTGGACTCCTCTCTTCAGAGAGTAGAGTCCATTTCCTTTTCCTTTTAATCTAGATTGGCCTTCTAACTCACTTTGACCAATAAAATGTGGTAAAAGTAAGGTCTGACAGTTTTCACTTTCACTGTCCTGAGCCTTCATGTTAGAATTCCAGGATATCCTTCTAGAGATATCCGTATCTCTAGGGACATGGTGAGTCCCTAGAGACACCGCATGTAAGGGCCACCTAGGGAAGAACAGAGATGCCCCAGTCAATAGCACTGCCATAGTCAGTTTGGGCTACTATAACAGAAATATCATAGATTGAGTGACTTTTTTTTTCTTTAAAAAAATGAGATTGTGGAACCTGAAAATACAGTGTAGTAAGAGTGGAGAAAAAGGCCACCTAGGGAAGAACTGAGACGCCCCAGTCAATAGCACTGCCTTAGTCAGTTGGAGCTGCTATAACAGAAATATCATAGATTGAGTGACTTAAACAATAAATTTATATCTTACATTTCTGGAGACTGAAAATCTGGAAATCCAAGATCAGGGTGTCAGCATGGTTGGGTGTTTAGTGGGTGCTCCCTTCCTGGTTTGCAGACAGCCATCTTCTTGCTATATCCTCACATGATGGAGAGAGAGAGCACTCTGGTATCTTTGTCCCCTTATAAGGGCACCAATCCAATCATGGAGGGTCTTCAACCTCATGATTTCTTGGAACCAAATTACTTTCCAAAGTTCTCACCTCCAAATCTAGCACATTGAGGTTTAGGGCTTCAACATATGAACTTCATTGCATAGAAAGCACCAAGGCCCCAGACAAGTTAGAGAGATCTTGAACCTTCTAACTCAACTTAGCCACTGTCTGCATGCAACCACATTAGTGACCCCAGGTAACACCATTTGCTGCAGAAGAACCACCAGCCAGTACACAGAAATGAGAAATTTTAAAATAATCTATTTAGGTAATCAAGTTTTAGGGTGGTTTATTACATAGCAATTGATAACTGATACAACAGTCTTTTTGTTTGTAGAAGAGGGGGTAAGAAAAAAAGACTTATGAAGAAAAGACCTGTAGAAAATCGGGGGCCTATGTACCTCTATTTTTTTTTTCATACTGTGTTTCTTTTAATCCACGCTGGTGGTATCTTCATCAATGCAATTTTCTTTAAAACTCTGTGAGCCTTTATATCAGATTAGTCCACCCCATTAGAAAAAAAAAAAAAAAGCCACTTCCATAAATACTGAGACATTCCCTTTCTACCTTTGGCTAAGATCAGGGTGCTATAGAAAATTTCCATAAGATTATCTAGCCTACAGGGCCGATGAGGTATTGCTTGAAGTCATTCTAACGTCTTCACAAAGGATCTTACAGCCTTTGCTTTATTATCACTCTGGGACCATGTTTTACTGTTGGCATGTTCGGCTTTTCTCATCTTTTCCCTGAGATCATTTATGATGCAGAAAATACTTTGCTGGCTGAAGCTGGGAATAGAAAACAGTAGAGAATACTTCAAAGAGTATTCTAGATATGCACTATAGTAAGATATGCTGTCTACATATCTTACCTTCCTCTCTAGGCCCATCATAAAAATCTTTGAAAAATTAATACTACATTATAGTATGAATATAAGTTAAACTTAGAGGTGATATCTATTTTGTGGTTAAATGTATTATAAACATTTATTTAGTGAAATATGGTACAATTATAACAAGCTTCAATGAATATTTAATGAGCAGCTGTTAATATCTGAAGCAGAAAGAAAGATGAATAAAAATTCTAGTTTTTCTTTTAAAAGTGAAGGCTAATTATTAGCTCAAGAAATACTTTGTGTTTGTCCTATGTGAAAGTATTGATTGCACCCGGTTCTCTGCTGTAAATTAAATAAAAATTCAAACATTTGTAAAGGAATATTTATTTAACCTTGAACACTAAGACCTTAATGTTTATAATTGTGTTATCAATGTCAACTTTTAAAAACAAACATACATATTTGGCAATGCTGCAAATAGAATCTAAATTATTTAATCAATTTTTCTAATTGTTGATTATTATTTTTTAATTGATCATATATTTTGAAATTTTATAACCACCCTGATTCTGAAAAATAAATTATTTTGTTGCCTTCAAGGAGTCTTAGGTCTAAGTAAAATGGATTCTAAAACCAAAATTAAAGGAAATCTAGATTGATTATATTCTGAGATTACCTAGTCTTATCATTTATTATAGAGGATTTTTTCACAGTCACAGTGATAAATATTTCTGTCGCTTTTTGTATTATTAAATATTTGCTATTGTAACATTTTTTTCCCTTTCACTTTCTCAAGCAAATATTTCACAAATGTTTTAGGAAACTCTAGAAAAATTTTTAATTCTTCAATGCACAATACATTCTGATTTTCATGCACTTTGTCCAGAGGGAAGGGAAGAAGGAAGGAAGGAAGGAAAGGAAGAAGGGAAGAAAAAAAGAAGGGAGGGAGGAAGGAAGGGAGGGAAATGGAAGGGAGGAAGAAGGCAAGAAGGAAGGAAGCAGGGAGGGAGATAAAAGGGAATGAAAGAAGGGAGGGAGGTAGTGAGAAATGGAGGAAGGGAGGAAAGAATGGATGAAGGAAGGGTGGGAAAGGAGGGAGGGAAGGAGGGAAGGAGAGAGGAAGCAAATACACTGGCTGAACCAAGTGGCCTAATGTTTTGTAATCTTAGGGAAAATAATTTCTTTCTTTTCTTCCAAGACACGTTTCCCTGAAAACATGTTGTTTGAATTTAAAAAATAGAAGTCTTTGTTATTTTTGGAAACTATTTTTGAAAGTTAAAAATGTTTTCCAAATTTAAGCTTGGGCACCTCAGTTTATTTGAACAATGAGAATTAAGAAGTTATTCCAAACGTAAATTAAGATAAAATCAATGCACAGAGATATTTAATGCTGGAAGATGGCATCTTCAGAAATCTAGGCTATCCTGCTGGAGAGAAGGACCATGTGGCAAGTCCCTGGAGACACTACAAGGGAAGAAAGGCCACATAGAAAAGAAAAGGAATAATTGAAGTACTCCAGTCATTAACACCAAGGAAAGAAGGGGAATAACTGAAGTACCCCAGTCAACACCAAGGCCCCAGCCAGGTAAGAGAAGCCTTCATGAACTTGCTCATTCAGCTTACCCAACAGGTGAACTCAGCCATAAGAGCAACCCCAACTAACATCACTTGAAGCAGCTATTGAAAATAGTTAAGCTGAATAACACATAAGCACCATATCAAGAAACCAGGTAGTTGACTGATTTTTTTTCATTATCTAGTCATTAATTCTGTTATATACTATCAGTTTGTTACATATGGCCTTTATTGTATTGAGGTTCACTTCTTCTATACCTTAATTTGTTGAGAGTTTTGTTATGAAAGGATGTTGAATTTTGTCAAATGCATTTTCTGCATCTGTTGAGATGATCATGTTTTTTGTCTTTCATTCTGCTAATGTGGTGTGTCACATTTATAGATTTGCATTTGTTGAAGGATTCTTGTTTCCCTGGGATAAATCCCACTTGGTCATGGTGAATGACCCTTTTAGTTGAATTTGGTTTGCTAGTATTTTATTGAGGAGTTTTGCATCTGTGTTCATCAGGGATATCAGCCTGTAGTTTCTTTTTTCTTGTAGTGCTCTTGTCTGGCTTTGGAAGTATTCACTCTTCTTCAAATTTTTGAGGCGTTTGAGAAGGACTGGTATTAGTTATTCATTTAATATTTGGTAGAATTCAGCAGTGAGGCCAACAGGTCCTTGGCTTTTCCTTGATGGGTGACTTGTTTATTATTGACTCAATCTCCTAATGTGTTACTGGTCTGTTTGGATTTTCTGTTTCTTCATGATGCAGTCTTGGAAGGTTGTATGTGTCCAGGAATTTATCCATTTCTTGTAGATAATTCAAATCATTGGCATATAATTGTTCATGGTAATCTTCTTGTATGATACTTTGTTTCTATAGAATCAGTTGTAATGTCTCTCCTTTCGTTTCTGATTTTTTTATTTGAGTCTTCTCTCTTTTGTTCTTAGTCGAGCTAAAGATTTGTCCATTTTGTTTATCTTTATAAAAACCAACTTTTGGTTTCATTGATCATCCTTTTTTTATAATCTATGTTTCATTTATTTCTGCTCTGATTTTTATTATTTCCTGCTTTCTGCTAACTTTGGGTTTTGTTCTTATTTCTCTAGTACTTGAGGTGTAACTTTAGGTTGTTTATTTCAGATCTAGCTTCTTTTTGATGTAAGTGTTTATTGATTTAAACTTCCATCTTAGAAATGCTTCTGCTGCATCCTTATTTGTAGTCTAATTTTCCAATCCATGCTAGAATAATGACAAACTCCATTTTCTTTCGATCTAGGAACATAGTGCAATCAATCTTTTTTTTTTTTTTTTTTCAATAAGCCTTTTGTACTTCTATCAGTCTTCTGATTATAGGTCATTGGCCAAATGAGTATTTTGGTAGTTATAAAAATTTTTGCTTTGACTACAATTTTAATAAATAAAGTAATGGTTCTTTGTATGTCAATAGATGAGCCAGTTATAATTTAGAAGTTTTTTAAAGCTCTTAGCTTATTTTTAAAAAATTTATATATTTAGGGTTAGGCACAGTGGTTCACACCTGTAATTCCAGCACTGTGGGAGGCCGAAGTGGGCAGATCACTTGAGGCCAGGAGTTCGAGACCAGCCTGGCCAACATAGAGAAACTCTCTACTAAAAATACAAAAATTTAGCTAGGCATGGTGATGCATGCCTGTAATCCCAGCTACTCGGCATGAGAATCACTTGAACTTGGGAGGTGGAGGTTTCAGTGAGCCAAGATGGCTCACTACACTCCAGCCTGGGCAACAGAGCGAGACTCTGTCTAAAAAGAAAAGAAAGAAGAGAAGAGAAGAGAAGAAGAGGAAAGGAGAGGAGAGGGGAGGGGAGGGGAGGGGAGGGGAGGGGAGAGGAGAGGAGAGGAGAGGAGAGGAGAGGAGAGGAGAGAAGAGAAGAGAAGAGAAGAGAAGAGAAGAGAAGAGAAGAGAAGAGAAGAGAAGAGAAGAGAGAAGAGAGAAGGGGAGGGGAAGGGAGGGGAGGGGAGGGGAGGGGAGGGGATGGGAGAAAGAAATGAGAAAAGCAAAGCAAAGACAACAGATTTATATATTTAGAGCCCATTTGTCTGTGTGAATAGTTAGATAAAAATAGTTTTATTACTGAATGCTTTAAAATGAAGGCTATGTTTCCCTTTTGGTGTCTCAAAGAAACTTTCCCACTTTGCCCACTAATATAGAACATGTGCTCCAGCTATTAAAAAAACTACAGTTTATGAATATAATAATGCAACAAACTAAAATTAATCACAAATAACCAGTATGTATTGACTTCACCAAAGAGGTATCTTGTCTGACTAGACACCTCTTGTCTGACTAGATACCACCTGTCTGTGATTTTCATTCTAAAATTAGGGTTAGAAATAGGTGTATAATACTAATTTGGGGGGACCTGGTTACTAATTTGGAGACTACCATTTTCAGAAATGTTAGTGTTGAGATTTGTCCCTCTTCATTTGCACTGAAAGGTGAATAAGTTCAGTGTAATTAAGGTCACTAAGATTATGCAGATATAATATAATTTTTAATTTTTAATGATAAATGTTAATTAACCCAAGTGTACACAGCATATAACATATGACAGAGGTACATGAGGCTAACGTTTTCATAGAAGTTTATCTGACAAGAAGGATACAATACCTATTTCAATACCACAGGTATAGGGAATTCAATCAAAATTAAGGTAGATTATTCAATATAATGTTTTAAGTCTGTTTGGCTGCTTCTAGCTATATAGCTAATTCTACAGTGCTATTGTCCATGAATAATTGTTATACTCTCAAGGATATCAGACCATGTTAATAATACCTAGAAGAACATATCTTGAAATGTAAATGTATTGAAAAACAAAAATAGAATACATTTGAAAGTCCAATTGCATTACTCATTCAGTAAATATTTATTGAGTATCCACTACATGTCAGATATATCTACTATGCTTGTGACTGTTTTTAAAACTTTTTTATTTCCAAATGTTCATTGCTAGTACATATGCTCCTCCACTTAACTATAGTTACTTCCTGATGAATGTACTGTAAATTAGAAGAATTTTAAGTCGAAAGTGCACATAATACACATAACCTACCAAACATCATAGCTTAGTCTAGCCTACCTTAAATGTGCTCAGAACACTTGCATTAGCCTATAGTTGGACAAAATCATCTGGCAACACAATATACTGTAGAGTATCAGATGTTTACCCCTCTGATCTCCCAGCTGACTGGAAGCTGCAGCTTGCTGCCACTGTGTAGCATCATAAGTGAGCATCTTATAGCATATCAAGCCTGGAAAAAGATAAAAACTCAAAAGTTCAAAGTACAGTTCCTACTGAATGTGCATCACTTTTGCACTATTGTAAAGTAGAAAAATTACAAGTCAAACATTTGTAAGCTGGGGACCATCTCTTTATAAAATGTGATTTATTTTATGTAGTGACCTTGTATCCTGTGAATTTGCTAAACTCACTTATTAGTTCTGTGAACATTTCGCTAGATTCCTTGGGATTTTCTATATACACAATCACATCATCCCTGAGTAGACAACGTTTTATTTCTTCCTTTTCAGTAAGTATGCTTTTTGTTTCTTTTTCTTGACCAATTGAATTGACAAGGACTTGAATGTTGGATAGATGTATAAGAACATACATCATTTCCTTGTTCTCAATCTTGGAGGGAGGGAATTTAAACCTTCACCATTACGTATGCTAGGTTTAAGTTGTGTGTACATGTTCACGTGCATGTGGGCACATGCTACCCATTATGGGATCAAGAAAGTTCCTTTATGTTCCTAGTTTTCTAAGAGGCTGTAGAAAAATATACAATGAATGGAATTTGAACTTTATCATTTTTTTCTGCATAGATGTCGTTTTTCTTCTTTAGTATGTTTATATGGTAAAATACATTTCTCTAATTGTATTTTCTAATTTGGGACCAATCTTGCATTCCTGGGATAGACTTTGCTTGGTTATTTATTATCATTTTTATGTTTTTGCATTTGATTTGGTAATACTTTGTTGAGAATTTTTGCATTTCTGTTTGTGAGGTATATCGGGCCATAGTTTTCTTGTGCTGTGTTTCTGTAGTTGTAGTATCAGGGTAATGCTACCCTCCTAAAATGAGATGGGAAGTGTTATCTCCTTTTTTCTTGAAGACTTGCAATTTTTGTATTTATAGATTTTTACTCTTTCTTTCCTAAATCTTTGGTAGAATTAACCAGGGAAACCATCACAGCCTGGACTTTTTTATTTTTGGAAGCTTTATACTTAAAATTCATTTTTTAAAACAGATATAGAAACATTTAGGTTAACTTTTTTCTTGAGTGAGTTTGGCAGTTTATCTCTTTCAAGAATTGGTTCAGTTCATCTAACCTGTGGAATCTATAAGCAGTGATTGTAGGATTCTCTTCTTCTACATTTAATGCCTGTAAGGTCTATAGTTTTCTATTTTCTTGATAAATCTAGGTAGAGATTTATCAATTTTATTGATCATTTCAATGAACAAGCTTTTTGTTCTCTTTTGTTTCCTTTACTTTTTATCAATTTTATTGATTTATTCTATTTATCCTTTCCTTTTTTGCTTGATTTGGGTTTAATTAGCTTTGTTTCCTACTGTTTTAAGATTGAAACTTAGATTATTGATTTGAGTTTTTTCTGCTTTTTCAATATAAACATTTAATACTATAAACTTCCTTCTAAGCACTGCTGAGAAGGACGTAGCTGTAGCTGCATCCCACAAATTTTGACATGTTGTATCTTCATTTTCAATCAGTTCAAAATAATTTCCAATTTCATTTGAAACTTCCCCTTTGACCCTTGGGTTATTTAGAAGTGTGCCATTTAACTTCCAAGTATTTGGGGATTTTCCAGAATTTTTGTTATTGATTCCTAATTTAATACCTATTTGATTAGAGAATATACTTTGTATGATTTCAATTATTTTTAATTTTTTAGGATTTGTGTTATAGTCCAGGATATTATCTGCATTCATAAATATGCATTTTAAATTAAAAAAAATGTTTGGAGTCTGCCTTAAGTATCAGTTAGATCCGGTTGGTTGATAGGGTTAGTCAAGTGTTCTAGAATCAATGGGAAAGATAGGTTGTAGTGGGATTACACTTGGCCAGCAGTAGAAGTTTAAATTGGATTTTGAACTCAGATTTTTCTGCCTCTACAGTTGATATTCTTTCCCTTATGCCACAACGAAACATGAAAAGCTCCTAAAAGGTCTAAAATCTGCTAGGTATTATGTAGCAAACATAATTCTTGATCCTAAGTTTACTTTTATGCTGCAAGAAAATTCTATTTTTTGCTTAAAGAGGAAAAGTTAAAACATACTTAGGAAATGTACAAGTTTTCTTGTTCTTTACAAACAGACATTAAATATTTTGTTTCATTTCTCATTGGAAACAGACTTTAAATTTGTTTTCTAGTATGCTCAATTTTCAAAGGCATGTCCTTCTATCTCTTTTAAAAGTTAATAACTTTGGAGTCAAAGGGCTACTTCTCTTTTACTATAGAGGGAAAGCCTGAGGCATAATGAGGAAAGAAATATCTTAAACCACCGCATTAGGTATCAAATTTGAGCTTTTCTTCACTTTTCACTCACACTCCTCCCTGCTTCCTTCTATTCCATGTGAGTTAGAGGGGTAGATTAGAGAAGTATTTTCTAGTCTTAAGAAAAAGAAAAAAAAAAACCCCCACATTCTCTGTTCACAAATATAAGTATCCCACACTCTCCTTCTGTTACATTTAAATTTTACAAGTAAATGAAACATTTTTTACTTAAAAGTTTTAAATAGTCATTTTAATTTTTTTCAAATTTCTCACGTCCCTCTCTCCTGAATTTCATACATACTCCCTAAGGATGACATCCCATGTTGGAAGTGCAAATAATTTCTCCTCCCAGATTCGTCTAGAGCTGCCCATCTGGGGATCCTTTGGCAGTCTTCTTGTTCTCCTCAAAGTCTTTTTCACCTTGTCACACTGTGGCTTATATGTATGCTCCGAAATGGATCCATCATCATAGATAACCTTATCCTTTCCCCTGTAAACCCATGCCTTCCTTAAGGCAGCAGGCCACAAAGCTTGCTAACCCATGCAGAATTGTGCAAAGGAATCTTCTATGTCATAACTCATGAGGACACTAGTGACAGGTCAGGGTTGACTGGTCAAGGGCTAAGGCCAAGCAAGTTCTCCAAGGAAGGTTAGGCATCACCAGCAGGTCACTAGTAATGAAAAACTTTCTTTGCTGTTTATTATGGCAGTGAAACCATATTTGGCTCTGCTACCAATTCTGCCATTATTTAATCAGAGCCATCAAAGAGGCTACCAGACACGTCTATTCTTTAACAGGTGCCTTCTCCAAAATAATAATAATGGAAAATGCAATAGTATTTCTATGGGTCATATTAACCTCTCACTTTTTCATAAGTTGGTTTTGGAGCTTGGGCATATTGGCTATGGGATGATGCAGGATATTTTTAAGGATTTGTCCCAAAATTTCTATAGTATTACATAAAACATAAGAAAGGGTTAGAGAGGTATGGAAGAAAGGCGGTAATTAAAATAGAAGAGAGAGAGGTGAGCAAGAGAATGGGTGAGGGTGAGAATGAGTGTGCATGAGACTAAAGACCTGGTATATTTTAAACCTGAAAACAACATTGTTTTTAAATCCATCCTCTTGCCTTCTTTACCACCCTCCTTTAATTGAGCTTCTGCTCCTATGCCAGTGTCAATCGTTAAACTGCAAATGTAACTGTATTGGTCCTTTGCTTAAAAGATTTTAGGGAATAAAGTCTCTCCATGATCTGATTCCAAACTTCTGCTTTAGTCTCACCAGCTGCCACCCTTAACCTTTTGTTTAGACAATTTTGATTTCTTTTGAGTTTTTGAAGAACACTAGGCTATGTCATTCATCTATGCCTCTGTGGTTTTTATTCCTTCTGCCTGCCACGTGTGATTCTCTTCTGTGCTGGGCAATTATTCTGCAACACCTGCTCTGTGATCTCTTCCCTGACCATGCATTCAGTGAGAGTTAATAACTTGTTCTCCCACGAAACATTGTATATGGTATTTTCATTATAATAAGCAATTGTTATATGGTTATTATGGTTTTGCTTTGTTTTCTCACTGGTCTGTGAACTCCTTGTGGGCTGGGTCAATGTCTTTTTGTCATTCTGTCATATGTATCTAACATTGTGCCTGGTACAGTGTAGGCCCTTAGAGAATATTGTTTGATCTAAATCAAACAGCTTATATAACAAGAAGTCACCAAACAGTCTTTCACTTTGTAGATTCTTATGTCAAATACACTGCTGTGTTGTCACTATTATGGCGTATAATGTATCTGCTCTAGGGGAGAAAAAAGATTTTTAGGCAGATCAAGCTAGATCAAGCAATCATCTCTTTTTTCATTTGAATAAGGATACCCCAAAGGAAAATGTAATAAACAGAATACTTTTACATCAATCTTTCATATTTAGGGGAGAAGAGGATTTGTAATTTTTTTTCATGAGCTAGTTAGAAAAACTAAGCCCCTGTGCAATGTTGAACTTCTGAAAATAATATCCAAAGGAACAGCAATTCTAGACTAAATACTAAATCCAAATGTGGCTAGATTCCATCTGCATTTTGGAAACAGCCACAGCTGTGGCCAGCCCAGCAGATGATGGAATGCAGTTGAGGGTTTGATATGGGGAAAAGGAAAGGTTTTCTGGCCAAAGGCAGTTGGTGCATAAACCCTGCCCTTCCCTGCCCCTGCCTCCTGTTCCCGACGCCCCATCACTACCCAGGAAATATATTGGTAATCTTGCCAAGATCTGGCACTTGGATTCTGTACTGTTGGGAATATCATGGTAAAGGGCCTCAAAATAAAATCCAAGATGACAATATTATATTGTATGTCTCAAACTCTCACCAAGTGTGGACAAATATCGAGTTAAGCCACAGAAAATGCTTAAAATTTTTCTATAAATTGTATTTTGCAATTTATCCGAGGCAAAAGAAACATAATAGTTCCAATGTAATGAAGCCTTTCCTTTTCCAAAAATATTAAAGTATAAAGTCATATGCCTACTGGAAATGACACACTAGTCTTAACCAGCAAATTATGGAGAAGATAATTTCCAGTCCTTTCTTCTGTGTCTGCCCCTGTACTCTACCCACTTTACCCCCATTCTTTATTAACTCATCGGGAAGCACATTTGACAAAAAATGAGTGTCTGATCTTTAAGAGCTATTAGCGTTTCCATGGATGTAGCATATCTATCCTGTTAAAGGACTACTAGGAAAACTAATTATGACTGTGGAAGTCAGGATAGTGGTAACCTTTAAGTGGAAGGATTGGAAGGAGGCACAAGGGGGGTTTCTGGGGTGCTGCTTATGCTCTGTTTCTTGATCTGGGTGCTGGTTACATGTATGTGTTCAAGTTGTGGAAAAAATTGAGCTATAACCTTATTATTTATACACTTTTCTATATGTATGATTCATACATATAAAAATAATATATTCAATAAAGTAATAATTATAATGATTATGATAATCAAAGTATCAGCCTTGTTTGGTTCAAAATATGAGTTTATGTCTTCAGCTAGATATCAGTTTATAGTCTTCACAGGCTATAAACACCAGTAAGTCTATGTCTAGACTATAAAGTCAATACAGGTATGTGGAATGTACCTTTTAGTAAGAGGTCATTTGTTTACTTTGGGAACAGGAGGCCCAGAAACCAGCTGAAGAGGCCTGTTTCTTGGTCAGTAGAAAGGCTTGAAAGGTTCTTTCCAGCTCTTGTTGCCCACTGCCCAGTTCTTCTTCAGTCATCTTCATGTTGTTACTGAACAACCCTTTGGGAAAGACAGAGCAGATAGAATCAACCTAACTTTTAAAAAGAGGAGACTGAGGCACATAGTTTATTTTAACTTTTATTTTAAGTTCAGGGGTACAAGTGCAGGTTTGTTACATAGGTAAACTTGTGCTTACCTATGTGTTAACATAGGCTATGGGTGTGTGTTGTACAGATTATTTCATCACCCAGGTGTTAAGCCTAGATCCAATTAGTTATTTTTTCTGATCCTTTCCCTCCTCCTACCCTCCCCCACTGATAGGCCCCAGTGTATGTTGTTCCCCTTATGTGTCTATGTGTTCTCATCATTTAGCTCCCACTTGTAAGTGAGAACAGACAGTATTTGGTTTTCTGTTCCTACATTAGTTTGTGAAGGATAACAGCCTCCCCAGCTCCTTCCATGTCCCTGCAAAGGACATGATCTCATTCTTTTTTATGGCTGTGTAATATTCCATGCTGTATATATACCATATTTTCTTTATCTAGTCTATCATTGATGGGCATTTAGGTTGCTATTGTAAATGGTGCCGCAGTGAACATACATATGCATGTGTCTTGATGGTAGAATGATTTATATTCCTTTGGGTATACACCCAGTAATGGGATTGCTGGGTCAAATGGTAGTTCTGCTTTAGGTCTTTGAGGAATTGCCACACTGTCTTCCACAATGGCTGAAGTAATTTGTACTCCCACCAACAGTGTGTAAGTGTTCCTCTTTCCCCGCAAACTTGAGGCATGTAATTATTAATAATCTGTTCAAACTAATAAAGTCGGTGGTGATGCTAGGATTAGGACCCAGATCCACTGGTTCCTGATGTAGAATTTCTACTTTATACAAGTCAGTGCAATGCATCCAAGTCAACAATCACTGTGTCCAGTTCCCTCTTTTTGACATTAAATCAAGAAAATACTATGATTATTGACATAGCATTTGGACTTTATTGACCTTGATCAAAGCCTTCATGCTTACACTCTTTTCCTTGACTAATCCTACCTAACCTCCTACCAAGGAAACAATATCCATCCCTCTCCTGTGTTCTCCTGCAGGCAGAAAACCATTATATTTCTCAGCTTTCCTCAAGTAGCAGACAAAATTAGCAAGTCTGTGAGAGGAATTTTTGGTGAAAGAGGATGGTGGAGTTTTCTGGGGTACCCCCACTATGAGAATCCAGCAGTGGCTTCCCAAAGGGAGGCTATAGAGTGGGAGGATCTGTGGGAGCAGTCTGCTATGGGTACAGGCAATTAGAGGGTGTATTTTCTGTAGGGAATTTGAAAACAGTAATAAAGCCAACTAAAAATTGTTGGTCAGCTTTTTATTATCACCATGTGCCTAAAAATCCTGAGCAGCCCTTCCTGCAGATATTCCTACAGACTGGACCCGAGAGTAGTGGTGAGTAGTACAACTGACCATTTCCCTTCCTCCACCCTTTTGCCGCATTTTGACATTAAAACTCTTGTAATTGTAGGACATGACATTGCCAGCACACTGAGAGGTGTGAACTGTTTGTCTCTAGGGCCAGAGGGATAAGGCATTTGTTTGAGGAAGGTGTTATAAGTAGATATTCCAGTTGGTTCTAGGTCTGCATCTTTCTCATGAACACATTTCCA
This sequence comes from Theropithecus gelada, assembly GCF_003255815.1. NCBI lineage: Eukaryota > Metazoa > Chordata > Mammalia > Primates > Cercopithecidae > Theropithecus > Theropithecus gelada. Next base: position 25,008,910 of record NC_037674.1, read on the forward strand.
GCATCTATTCATAGAACTGGAGCCCACAGACCTTGAGCAGATAATTGAGAACACACAGACTTCAGATGCAGAGTTTGGCTCAGAGGCCTTCGTGGAGGTGGCACTTTCACTTGGCTCACCTTTCAAGACTACAGTCTTTCCAAGGTGCTGCCTACCTACCTTGGTTAGTTGAATAACTTCACCTTTTCTCCTCTGATATTGATCCTCTGTGACTTTAACTAAACTTTAGTTTCGGAAGTGCTTTCTTTTAAAAGGAACAGAATTTTATTATTCTTAACTTTTCTTTCCTAATAGCTTCATACCTCCTTGATCCCAGCCCAGAACACGATAGCGGATTACAAAGATATTTTCTGCAGGGAGCCTCATCTGGATTTACCTACACCAAGCTGAAATGCCTGAGTACCATCCAAAAGGGAAGAAAAAAAAATGTGTCCTATAGTATCAAAAATGCCGGAATGGAGATATAAAATAGCATATAGTCAGTGAGAGCATGTTTTATATCTATGACAGAATATTCTGATATTAGAAGCTCAGACTAAAATCAAACAAAATGAAACAATAGTATGTCCAGCACTCAGCTTTGTAAAAATGCCAGACTGTAAACACATGTAATTTATTTTTCAGGATGACACAACAGCTAAAACAATTTAGTCCACAAGAAGATTCCACAAACAATGCATCAACAATCTCCCAAATACACGTATTTACTTTTAATTCCTCAGTTGAGGCCATGGAAATAAAAATGGCGGTGAGTGAGAAAGTTATTGTGGACCCTGATAATCACTGAACTATTGATAATGGGGATAAAATAAACATTTGGGGGACTTTACTGGCTACTCACTCACTGTTATACCCATTTACGTTAGAGGTTGAATTCTTAGGGAATGATTTATGAAAAAATAAAGGGATTCTACTTGAACTTCTTGAGACATACAAACCCTAAGAGAGGCTTAGTATTTAAAAGAAAACCTATAGAAAAATTTGCACTTGGATAATCCTGTAGTACCCCAATTAAGTAGAAGAAATATGTTCCAGGGAAGCATTTCATTTCTGGAATCTTGCAACACTTCCCCTAAGATAATGAACAGGATTTACTGTGGCTACCAAGTCATCAGTGACCCTGAAGATTGGTTCCATTCAATCTCTGTGGTTCACAAAAACCACACCCAGCTTACCATTTTGATGGTTTTTATTGTTTCTTTTTGACATACCATGTGATTTTATTCTAAGGAGGTCAAGGACAGGCAAAAATATAGGAAAAATTTAAACCATGGTTGCCTCAGAAAGTAGAGGTCAGGGTTGATTACCAAGGGGCGTAAGGGTACTTTTGTTTTATATCTTCATTGGAGGAGCTAGTTATACAGGCATACACTGTCAAAACATTTAACTGTTTACGTGACATCTGTGTATTACATTATATATACATTTTATCCGAAAATGTGAGCTAAATATGACTGTGCTCAGAATTAATGGAAAAGTGTAGACCTTCCTAAACTTCTTTGGCCATTCCTCTCAACCCCTGGGGGTGATGCTCTAAAGCCAGCAAGGTTTCTCCATATCCAGACAGAGAATGTGAATCCCAGCACATGACAAGACAAGAAGTGGAGGCTAGGCTGGGACTGAGTATAACATGAGGCAGTGTCAGTCATACTAAGAAGACAACCTGGGACAGGGATGTAGGCTGCAGGCAGATGCCCCTTAGGACCAAAACTGCATCGGGTAAGTGCCCACCAGGAGCTAACTTCTGAAAATGGGCATCTAACCTTATTAAGAAAGGTTGGTTGGGTTGACTGTTGAAGGCCTCTAGCTAGCTCTTGTACATGGCTGAATTATCTGATGGAACCAGGGGAAGCTTAATGTTTCTGAGAAGCTTCACAGTATGGTGCTTCTCTTCCCCAGCCCCACTCTACCCTATTCTGAGTAAGCATAGCTGGTCTGTTTACTCACTAATTGGTCTATAATTGTCAATGCTTCTTCACAGGGGGCAAAGGACTTGACAACTTACAGGGAGTTTAAAATATTCACTAGTAGACCGTGGAAGGCAACTGAGAAAAAATCCTAGAATGTTAAATGCCATAAGACATTTCTCTCACCTTTCCTTTTAGTCTACACAAAGAAATAAAGATACCAAGAAATGGTTAAAATAAAGATAAAAAGGCATATAAAGATATAAAGATTAAAAGGCGTTTTTCTTAGTTTTTAAAAAAATACAGACATAGACTAGTTTTTACTTTGTAGATTTTAAAATAAAATAAAGTGCAAATGCAAAGGCCATATTTATATGGAGATCTCACAAATAAGCATTATTTGTCTTGTGGCTCAAATGACTACTAATAAAGCTACAAATAGCGTTTACTAGGGGGAAAATAGTGATCTTCAACTGTTTGCCACTTAGTCAACAAATATTTGTTAAACAAGGAACTTCTCACTAAAGAAGATTCACAAGGTAAAAAATGAGGAGCACATTGTAAGAGTGAATTACTCAGAGAAAAAAAGGGAAAGTATGAACACACACAAACATGAGAGAAAACACCTGCTTGTCTATGAACATTTGACTTAATACAGTTCCCAGAAATGTTACAATGAAATAGCTGTTAACAAAAAAATCAGATTCAATTAAATGACATTACAGTTTCAAAGGTCAAGAGGTAAAAATGCCTTTCTTCTCTTTTTACTTCTGAGATTTCTCTTTTTCCAGAATTCCCTAATGATGAAATCAACAGATGGAATTATTTCTTTTTAAGCTTAAAGAAAGGTCACCAATAGCTTTTAACAGATTACAAATGATTTGACACATGATTTCAAAAGTGGGGAAAATTCTATGGAGGCAGGAACACTTCAAGAATTGATGAAAAAAGATTTCATAACAGCGCAGACCAAAATTAACATGGCTAAAGTGGTTCTATTTTAATGAACTAGGTGCAAACCATCTCATAGTCCTCTGAATCAATTGTGACTGTTGTATTAGACAATTTTGAAAATTCTTTAATATTTAAATTTGATGTTATTGCTTAATAGTGAAAGGTCTTTTGTTATCTTAAGGTAAAACCTCCACTTTCATACCCAGGCCCAGTCTGTGGTGTAATTACAAAGGCATTTGCCTGTCCAACATTATTTTCATTAGACTCAACCAAAACAATATTCCCATTCTATGCTCCCTACCTGTGATAGAGACCATTTTTGTTGCTGTGAATGTCAGGACTTTCCTTCATAAAGATGGAGTGATCCTTAGAAATGACTGGTCCCCAATTTTCCTGAAAAGTTTCTTATGTTGGGAGAAGCTCTAGGATATCAAAGCTGTACTTAGAAAAGGGAGGTCAGAGGTTAAAAAAGAAGGTATTTTATTGCTTAAAGGAGAGAAACTTTGAGACCCCTTTAACCTTGCCATGTGAATCCTCAAAATAATACAATATTTTTATTTTTAATTTTTATTTTATATCTTTTATAAGTGATTTCAAAGAGATTGAAAGGGCTTGCTGGAATCACCAGAAGTCTTAAGCTCTCTTTAGTTATTAATCAATGGAGGTCAGTGAGTTACAGCAATATGTAGTAAATACATTTATCTCAGGATCATTATTAATAAGCCAGTGCCCTGTACTAGTAGTGGTTAGGAAGAATTGCTTTAATAGGGATACAATTACGCTTACCTCTTTCTTTCTCACCTCTGCCCATGCTTAACCTGGTAGCTTAGGGTGTCACAAGCTTCCTCCCAAAGTTAAAAAGAATTTGTTAAATTATTTTTCTGAATAGTCTTATATATGTTTCATAAATGTGTAACCTTAATAAGTCTTATATATGTTTCATAAATGTGTCACCTATATCAGTCTTGATTTCCTCATTGGTGAAATGACGGGTAGTTTAAAAAATTTCTTCCAACTCTAAAAATCTTATGATCAGTGCAGATTTTTTTGATGAATGATGTGATTCTATGATACTCAGGAGTCTGTGTTCACCACTCATGCATCCTTCCTCCCAAAATTCTAAAAAATATGCTTCACCAATATAAGGAATTAATTAAAGAAAGAGGAATACAGAGGATCTAGGATATTGATAAGTCAATACAGGAAACATTAGGGAAATCCAAAAGCGAACATTGAACAAAAATCATAGACCAATGTCTGTGTAGCAGGACTGTAGAGTAGCTAGTCCAGATCAAAATAAGAGGACAGAGGCCTTCAGAAAGGCTACTCTTAATGAAAAGATGAATGGAACTTCTAACTTTTCTGTTGACTTTGACATATTGAAAAGAGTTTTAGAATTCCTTAGAAGAATTTAGGGATGAATTAGAGTTAGTACATAGAAGAATAAGCTTTGAAAAATTAAGCTGTTATTAACTCCAGGGAAAACATAAGTTGTACATGGAAGATAATATATACTATGTGATTCTGCTATAAACCATATTTATATCTTAATAATGATGCTCCTTTTTATTCAATCAAAGATTGTTATATTAAGAGAATGGGTAGGAGTTCAGAGAAGGAGTTTAGAATGTGTGTATGCTGGGGGAAGGCATTGGTCTGTGTAAGGAGCTAGATCCTAATTTTTATAGACAAAAATCAACAGATATTGTCTAAAATAGTAATAACATTTTATGCATGCAACCTAGAAATATGGAAGTAAACTCCAGGAAAAACAAAACAAATTAGAAGTGGGTTGCCTCTGGGAAGTGGGGCTCCACAGTAGGGGAGGGCAGAGTAGGGACAGTGTCCTGCCCTGTATACAGGTGGTAATCCCCTGTATTACTATAGGCAGAGTAGGGACGGTAAGGTAATCCCCTGTATTACTCTACTGCTATTTGATTTCTCAAAATAAGTAAAACAAACACTTCAATAAAAGTTAACATGTTTTTTAAAGAGTTGTCCCGTATATGTTCAGAGGGAAAGGCACCATAATTTCAACTATTTCTACAGTAGAGTAATCCCCTGTATTACTCTACTGCTATTTGATTTCTCAAAATAAGTAAAACAAACACTTTAATAAAAATTAACATGTTTTTAAAAGAGTTGTCCCGTATATGTTCAGAGGGAAAGGTACCATGATTTCAACTATTTCTACTGAGACAAAATGATTCACTTTTTTTCAGAGTGGTGCTTGTATTTTTGTTGTTCTTTACATTTGTAGAAATGAGATTGTCTATACACTGATAAATAACAGGTCTTATACATCTATCTCAACATGGATAGGAAATCAGTCACCAAGATTTGAGTATTGAAGATGGTACATGGGCTGATTTTCAGCAGTCACCCCTGACACAGTCCCCTCTTTGCCACTTGCAACATGTTCTGCTTGCCACTTGCTAAGATTGCCAGATAAAATACAGGCTGCCTTGTTAAATTTGAATTTTAGATAAATAACATTTTTTAAGTATTTAAGTGTATCCTAAATATTGCATGGGATAAACAGTTTAGTATGGTATTTTGTTCTCAAACTAATTATATTAGAATAAAAAATTTGAAGGATTTAACAAATATTGTTTGGTTCTGGACATGATTTGTTAAGTCAGTTTCATCAACTGATATTTATCTGGATAGAGCACGTTTCTTTTTTTTTTCTAAGATGCCAATAAAGGACTTTCACTGCAGGTTTGAGGCAAATTACACAATGTGAGGGGTAAAGTGTACAACACATAAAATCCCCAGCATCAAACAAACAAGGAAGACAAAATACCAGCATCACACATTTCCTCTAAATTCACAGTAAAAAAGCAAATTATGGAAATGATGCGGGAGGGAATAAACACTGGCATATTTTCTTCTTCCTTAAAGAAAGTCACATCAGTCATTAATATTTATTCCCCTGTGAAGTTCTTTGTTCTAATTTCCATTATCCAAAGGGGAAGTTCTGTCCTTGAGGACACCTAAAATGATGCCATTACACGGTGGCATCAGCAGCATTCTCAGCACTGGAGGCCAAGCAGGTCATTCTCTGGACAAAGTTGTTGCTCCATAAATAGTGTAACAATAGGATCATTTCAGCATTACCAGGGCTCCTGCAAGGGTCCCCACGTGCCTTGTTCAGTGAGGTCCTGAGGTCAGTAGAGTCACAGCTGAAGAGGGCACGGGCACTTCTAAGTAGTAAGGCACAACAGTATGGGAGAAGTTTCAAGCAGTGGAAGCTTTCTGCAGTTCACACAACACTTCAGATGAACTAGGTATAGTTTCCCAGAAGAAATCAAAAGTTCAATTCTGATAGCTTTATCTTGCTTAAGCAGTACTTTTCAGGGCTACTTCAACTCTTAAACTTCAAAAAGCTAAGGAGGAGAAAAATGACCCTCGTTTCTAGGATTTGAGATTCCAACCTCTACTCACTTGGCGGATGGATACAGAAAACTGCTAGGTGTCAGGCTTTGCATGCTTCCTGTCTCTGAGTTGGCCTGATGGCTTTAGTAAGAGTAACTTGGGAGCAGTAGCACATACATTTGCTTAACTTTAACATTTTCCTTTTTAAAATAGTAGATTCTACACATTGCCTCTTTTAGCTATTTTTACTTTAGAAAACCCAAATACCTGAGACTTTAAGGAGTTTCAAATGCCTGATGAAGACATAGTGGAGTGATCCACAAAATAATCAAAATGAATAAATAGCATTAGGTATTAAAATCAAATAATCTAGTGACTCAAACTCCTGTGACTAATCTTGTGTCCAAACAGTTAATGGAAGAAATAACCTCCCATGGAGCTTTTTGAATCTGTAATTCAGTGGTACTCCTAGTTTTAATAAGAAGCAGAGGTTTAGTAATGTACAGATAATCTTTATCAGAAGCTATGTTGATACTTGAAATGGAGATTGACTATTGATGGACTTGCTTCAGTTGATCCGGCATCAGTGGTTGTTAGAAAAATAGCCACACGTGTTACTTGGATAGAAACAAGAAAATTTCCAATCCTGAATGCTTTTGTAGGCTAAAAATAAAATATAGATCCAGAATCACAAAAACAAATAAATCAACAAACAACCCCAAACTCCATTTCAGGTGAAATTAGAAATCACAGACTTAATGTAGATGACCTTGTCTCATAGTAACTGACATTCTGGAGCACTCTATAGTGCTACTTTTGGTTGAGCAGTTTGCTCAGACAAGGCTTTCTGGCAATTTGCACAGGAAAACTGTACTAAAAATTTCTCTGAACTGTAAAATATTTGTTTTATGCAAAGGTTGAAAGAATCCTGAGACCAAAAGAAAGGGAGGGGGAGTAGAGAGAAGAAGAAAACAAATGTAGATGTCTTAAGTTCTGACCATCAGACAGATTTCCCAATGGCTTCTTACATCTTTTACTGCTGTATTTTTAAAATTACAAGGAAAGAAAAAAAAATTGTTGAGCATCTGAATATTATTAAAACAGAAAGACCACACAAACATTTAAATGATCCCTAAATGGCATTGTCTCCTTCAATTCATCATTCTTTGGCATGTTTTTGACCCCTTTGTTTTTATTGTTAGGAGAAAAACAGGAGGAAAAACTCTTTTTTTTAAAGGAGGAAAAATAAAGTTTTCTGTATCAGACCTATAATCACCTTCTACAGTTACCCTGGCATCTTTGCTAACATTTTAAGACCATGTACATTTGTAGTGCTAAAACTATTAATTTGCATAATTTAAAGCCTTATTTCATGGAACTTTAAGATTCTGGAAAGAACTTGCTTGTTTCTACCTCCTTTCTGTAGACTTTCTCTGAGCTCCCTATCTTCTTGTAACCCCAACAACTGGCTTGACTAATTTTCTATGTTGAGATCAGAAAATAGTTTGCAGTTGAGTAAACACAATCTGAATCATCTCATGGGTGAGGTTTAAACAATGGGATGAGAAGGTTCAGCCAATTGTGAGTTTTATTTACACATCTGATATTCATGGGTCTAAGGAGCAGCAGCAGAACTGAACACTCACCTCTACCAGCAGGGGCAACAAAGGAGTTTCTCTTCTTACAGTTGCTTTGTAGGGTATTGTTAGGCATCATGGGGAAAATGATGAGAGAGTTTGACTGTTTTAGCAAGTATGGATTCAAGGGAAATTATTATTTTAAATTTTTGTAAAACTGAAACTTTGAGATCTTTGTATTAGAAAACCTTCATCTATAAATTGGCATTGGTTAAAGATCTTGGAACCCAAAAGGCTATTCCTTAAGAATGAGACCTAGTAAACCAAGAATTCCTAATTGATAAATAAATTGACAGCAAAAGAGAGGAAAAAAAAGGAATGTGTAAACATACTATTCTAAACCTAAAAGCACAAAACTTTGTGCCTTATTTCTCCTAATTTTCATTTTCCCCTTAAAGAAGAAAAAGCCAAGACATATTTACTTTAAATATGTTTTTATAACTATTTATTAGGTTGAATATTCTTCTACATAAGCTTAACCCTGTTGCTGTTGCTAAAAAGCCAAGACATATTTTCTGTAAACATGTTTTTACAACTATTTATTAGGTTGAATATTCTTGTACATAAGCTTAACCTTGTTGCTGATAGAAATTTCAAAAAGTAAAGTAAAAGTTATGAAAAATACATCTTCTAATCCTGTCTGCCTTCTATGTGACCAGAGGGAAAAAATGTACTTCCAATGTTTCTTTAACTTTTGTTCATTAATCAAATATCTGTATGACTGAAACATGGGGCATCACTAGCAGAGGTAGGAGAATCTATTCTTGAGACGGTTGCAATTATTGGCTTTGGATACAGAGTATTGACTTTAAAGTAATGATGTTGGCATATCTTTGTGGAAATATCCAGCAGAGAGAAAGAAATTCCAAACTGGGTCTTGGGATGTTCATGACTGAAGATACTGATTTGGTGTCATCCACCCTTCCAAGTGTAGAGGAGAGGATAGAGAGAAGGAAAAGCAGAAGCTCAAGATATAAAGCAAGTAAAGCACCCACAGTCATAGGTAGAAGAAATGAAAAAACAGAAGATGCATGATTTGAAACAGAGAACTGAGAATTGTAGGAGCCAAGAGGAAAATATTTTAAATAATAAGGTGGGTTTCAAGAATGGCAAATAGTGTAAAGAGGGCAAGAAGAACAAAGACTGAGAAAAAGATGAGGAGATTGTCATTGGTGACCATTCAGTGGATGCTGAATGATCTAATAAGGGTTGAAAACTTATGTTTAAATCTGTTTCATTTAGAGAATAGAATTATTCTTAGGGCTGTCCTCATGTGATTCCCTGATATTTGAATTACATAGGAGGCCCTGATATAAAGATGTAGTTGTGCAAAGGCATGCTATCTATAAATCATGAATATAAGCTCTTCAGTTTACCATGGGAGGAGAGATGAGAGACCACTTCACCAAACGAGGGCAACTCATAAGTTTGTTTTAGGAGAACAGTGTGTGAATAAATACTTCATTTACTGCTTGTGATGTATAAAGATAATCTGTGTCGACAAATAGTAACATTCTTTGTCTAATTTTATTTAAGTTCGGTAAGGCATTTTGTGAAATTGAGGACCCATTTATGCCAATGGGCCACAATTTTTCAGGGCCACAATTATTTACACATGGATAACTGAAACTTACAATTATAGAAATGCTATTTCTGATCTCTAAAATAGCCATGGAGTGTACATGGTTTTCTATTCCTAGTTAGAAGCATTTTTTTTCCACCAGCTCTTAGTACACACTATCTACAATATGATAGCAATGGTGAGAGTTTATCCTATCTTTACGGACCAGGTACAGCAAACTTAAAAGTATTGCCCAAGATCACCCAATAAAGAGGAATAAATGAAATACAAATGTGTACAAGGAATACAGCTGCAGATAAACGGGAATGACTATCTTAATCCAGACAAGAACAGCTTCTCAGAGTTGGTGACATTTGAGCTGATGTTTGTTTGTTTGTTTGTTTGTTTGTTTGTTTGTTTGAGATAGGATCTAGCCCTTTCCTGGAGTGCAGTGGTGTGATCACAGGTCACTGTAGCCTTGACCTCCCAGAGTGATCCTCCCATCTCAGCCTCCCAAGTAGCTGGAACTACAGACACATGCCACTATGCCTAGATAATTTATTTTTATTTTAATTTTTGTAGAGATAAGGTCTCACTGTGTTGCCCAAGCTGGTCTTGTACTCCTGGGCCCAAGCAATCTCCCAGCTTGGCCTCCCAAAGTGTTGCGATTACAGGCATGACCCACCATGCCTGGCTTGATCTGGGTTTTGAAGGACAATGAAGGGCATCTGTAATTAATAGAGGGTGGAGACAGCATTGTTGTACAAAGGCAGAAACTCATTCCACCACCAAGATGGACTCTTGTTGGGATCTAACATGAGGAACTTGGTATAGGATGTAGGGATGGAGTATCACTTGCCTGAGGGCTTTCCTGCTTGGAACCAGATGTGAGAAAACAAGAGGAAAGCTTTAAAGAGAAACTAGGTAAAAAAACTAAGTAGGTCATGGAACTCTACTGAGAACCAAAGGAACTTGGCAGAGAAGGAAAATATAGATATAACATGACAGTCATGGAACCTAGATAAGAGGCACTCCTGGATAATTCCCTGAATAACACCCAAAGCATCCATAAAGACCCCATACAGCTATTTAGGATGTACTGCATGGGGTCTTTATAGATGCTTTGAGTGTTACTCAAATAGTAACTGTGAAGGCACTGACTCAGTCTGAATAGGGACAGAGGCATGAAACGCCTTGGAAGGTTCAGGACACCTCACTATTGGAGGATAAAGAAAAACTAGAGCACAGTGTCAAAGGGCTAGATCATAAAGGGCCTTAGGTGCCATACTGAGGAGCTTGAACTTTCATATGTAAGAATTTAGATGCTACTGGGAGATGGGGTTAAGAAATGGGGTTAAGAAAGGGAATTATAAGATTGTGACTTAGAAATTTCGCTTTTTTCTAATTACTATTATACTTTAAGTTCTAGGGTACATGTGCATAACGTGCAGGTTTGTTACATATGTATACTTGTGCCGTGTTGGTGTGCTGCACCCATCAACTCGTCAGCACCCATCAACTCGTCATTTACATCAGGTATAACTCCCAGTGCAATCCCTCCCCCCTCCCCCTCCCCCCTCCCCATGATAGGCCCCGGTGTGTGATGTTCCCCTTCCCGAGTCCAAGTGATCTCATTGTTCAGTTCCCACCTATGAGTAAGAACATGCGGTGTTTGGTTTTCTGTTCTTGTGATAGTTTGCTAAGAATGATGGTTTCCAGCTGTATCCATGTCCCTACAAAGGACACAAACTCATCCTTTTTTATGGCTGCATAGTATTCCATGGTGTATATGTGCCACATTTTCTTAATCCAGTCTTCACTGATGGACATTTGGGTTGATTCCAAGTCTTTGCTATCGTGAATAGTGCCACAATAAACATACGTGTGCATGTGTCTTTATAGCAGCATGATTTATAATCCTTTGGGTATATACCCAGTAATGGGATGGCTGGGTCATATGGCTTAGTGAAGGAAGAATAGGTAGGATGGGTAAAGAGACTAGAAGTGGTTGAAACTAGTTTTAAGGTAATTGCAATTGCCCAGAGGATAGGTAATATGGACCTGAAATATGGCAATAGTTGTGGCAATGGTGATAGAGAAGAGAGATTGTATTTGAGAGATATTTAGAAGATCATACCTAAAGCCAAGTCTGGTTGATCGGTATGGAGAATCAGGGAAATGTAGGAGTTGGAAGGTCCTCTTGGCTTCCTAGTTTAGGTACGTGATGATGCCACTAACTAAAGTAGAAACTCTAAAAGGAAGAATTTGTCTTGAAGAGAAGATACTAGGTATGTTGAGGTTGAAGTATCTATGACATCCTAGTAAAGATGACTTATGTGCAGTCTGATATATAAATCCTGAGTCCCTAAAAGAAAAAGTCACTAACTCTCTCCAAGTATAGTAATATAGTACCATAATACAAACCCATGTGTTGGTATTAGAAGCACTGTTTTGAGTAGTTTCACATGCTTGTCATTCTGCATGGGTACAGCTCGTACTTGGAGAGAGATGCCCCTAATATAATCTACAAACTCTGCCAGACACTTACAAGTGTTTGTCTGCTATGGTTCTCTGACTTCCTGACTTGTGAACTTCTGGGAGAAATTAAGGGAGAATTCACTATGCTCTAGGACAATGGGAAAACTATTGAATGAGTGTTATATCATGGAAACTTAGAAAACTGTATGCACATTGAAGAGTTAAGAGTCAGAGAATGAATTCAGAGACATTCCCAGAGGAACCATTGCACATCAAACAGCACTTCTTCGAACATAAAACAATTTGCCTTTCCCTGTCCCATCCCCTAGTTTCATGACAAGACAAAATGTCAAGACTTACTTTACCTATTTGTTGAGAAATTATTTTATTTCTTTCCTCTCCCAAGATAAGAATATTAAGGAATGGAATTCAACAACCACCAAAGTTTTGAAACCTGCTTCAAAAATTTGTTTTATCTTGTACCCTATTCCAAACCCTGGCAAGTGAGAAAAAATAAAACTAACAATAAGCAACAGATAAAAGGCACTCGCAAAATGATACATCATAGACTGAGTTGCCTCTTTTAAATATTTCTGAATAATTCCAGCTGACAGCAACGAAAGTTGAATCTGAGGGTTTGGGCAGAAGTTTGGCTGAGTTTAGTTCTCTTAAGTAGATATTATTTTCATTGCTTTCTCTTAATGAATTAAAGTGAAATCTTCTAGATGCTTACTTATTTGCCATTTTTGTCACAATGATCCTAACTCAGTAACCTCTGGATTATGACCGTTGTTCAAAACATGCTCAATAAAATGTAAAAGGTCTTTTACCTTTGCAGTGGATGTGAGAGACAAAAAGGAGAAAAGAACTGCAGATTTCCGAGCTTATGTGAAAAACTCAGGGTAGTACAGGTCTCAGTGATTTGCCCCATATTGGGGTCTGACTTAAGGGAATTTAGGTAGTAGGCAGAAGGACTGTAAGTACACATGTCTTGCCTCCTGTGGTGTGCCACTGCTTTCAGCTTACACTGCCAGGTTCCCCAGAAGCTTTAGACCAGCACTGACACTGACACTTAGCCCCCTTTCTAGAGCTCTAGAAATAATCAGCTACAGTCAGCAATTATCTGTTGTGATTCAGGTCTAGGCAAAATAATGAGCAGAAGGATCTGAAACTCAACATACCTAAAACTGAACTCATTAGCTCCACATGTGTCTGAAAGATATCTGTTGTTCCTTCTATGGTCCCAGTCTCCATAAATGGAATGCCATTCACCTATTTACCCAAGTCATAGAATGAACTCCTACTCTGGAATACAAAAAGGCAGTGTGGTCTAGTGGTTAAGAGGAAGGAGGCTAGAGCCAAACTGCCTAGGTTCAAATTTTAGCCTTATCATTCATGAGCTTTGTTAACTTAAGCAAAAGTCTTGGTGTTTGTTACTTGGTCTCCTCATCCATAAAGTGAGGATGATTATAATACTACTTACCCTCATAGTGATGTTATAAGCTATACAGGTTGAGTTAATATTTATAAAGTGCTTAGATCATGGCTTGACACATTAGCACTATGGAAATTCTCATGAAATAAATTCAATTATGTGTCATCCTCAGATCCTTACCAATCACTTGGACTCTTTGTATAACAGACTTCTAAATGGTTCCTATTTGAAGTTGCCCAACCTATTCAGTTTCCAATACCAAGTTCAAGCATTCATTGATCCGCTGGACCATTCTCCTTATCGAATGTAGGCACAGTTAGATATTCCCTTCTCTGTGCTCTCATAGCACTTAGCACATCATCTGTCAGCACATTGTATTATAAGTATCTGTCTGTCCCTGTCTCCTCTACCAGACTAGAGTTTCCATAGATAACCCCAGTACCAAATTCAGCGCATGTCATGTAATTGGAGATAAAACATAAATAAAGCACAAAAAATGTACCTTTGTCTCTCTAAAGAGTAAGAATGTACCATTATGTATTTCAGAAATGTATGGTGAACACATGCAGAAATTTATAATCAAAACTCTTTATGAGGTTAAAGTGAGCTGGTTAAATAAGATTTAACGAATGATCAACTAATAGTTTGTTTATAAATAGTATTTTCCCTTCTGAGTAGCAGACAAAGACCTTAACACTTATTGTTATGAAATATTTGAACTGTAGCTTGCCAATGCTTATTCTTACAGTGTACCTGGCGTGTACTTCACTTGATTCTACATACAGAGTCATAGAGAAGTTTATATTGAATATAATAATTATAACAATATTAGTTATAAAGAGTTAATTCAAGCCTAAAGCTCCTCAGAGGAATGCTCTCACTATTATGAAAGAGCAGTGAAAGTATTAAAATGGAACAGAATAGATAACTCAGAAATAACTCCACATATGTACAGTCAACTGATTTTTTTACAAAGGTGCCAAGAACATACAATGGGGACAGGACGCCTTCTTCATTAAATGGTTCTGGGAAAGTAAAATATCTGTATTCAGAAGAATGAAACTAATTCCCTGTCTCCCACCATTAAAAAAAATAAACTCAAAATGGATTAAAGACTTAAATGTATAGACCTGAAGCCATAAAACTGCTAACATAAGGGAAACACTCCAGGACATTGATCTAGGCAAAGATTTTATGGACAAGACTGCAGAAGCACAAGCAACAACAACAAAATAGACAAATGGGACTATATTAAATTGAAAAGTTCTGAACAGCAAAGAAAACAACAAACAGAGTGAACAGACAATCTGTAAAATGAGAGAAAATATTTGCAAACTATCCAACAAGGGACTAATATCCAGAATCTACAAGGTACACAAAGAACTCAACAGCAAAAAACAAATAATCCCATTAAAAAGTGGGCAAAGAACATGAATAGACATTTCTCAAAAGAAGACACATAAATGGCCAACACGTATATGACAAAATGCTCAACATCACTAATCATCAGGGTAATGCAAATCAAAACCACAATGAGTTACGATTTTACTGCAGTTAGAATGACTGTTATTAAAAAGACAAAAAATAACAGATGCTGGTAAGGATATGAAGAAAAGAGAACTTTTCTATGCTTTTAGTGGAATGCAAATTAGTTCAAGCATTAGGAAAAACAGTATAGCAATTACTCAAAAAACTAACCATGGAACTGCCATGCAATCCAGCAATCCCCACTACTGGATATTTATCCAAGAGAAAGAAAATCAATATATCAAAGACATACATGCACAACATGTTTATTACATCACTGTTCACAATTCCAAATATATGGAATCAAATTTAATGTCCATCAACAGATGAATGAATAAAGAAAAATGTGGTATATATAATATACATAAGAGAATACTATTCAGCCATAAAAACGAATTAAATCCTGTCATTTGCAGCAACATGGATGGAACTGGAAGTCATTATGTTAAGTATAATAAGGCAGACACAGAAACAAATATCACGTGTTCTCATATGGGAGCTTAAAAAGTGGATCTCATGGGGCTGGAGAGTAGAATGATACATACCATAGGCTTGGAAGGGTGCCTGTGTGGTGAGGGGAATAAAGAGAGGTAGGTTAATGGGTACAACCATGCAGTCATGTAGAAGAAATAAGTTCTAATGTTTGATCTCACAGTAAGGTAACTATAGTTAACAACAACGTATTGCATATTTCACAATAACTAGAAGAGAGGATTTAAAGTGTTCCCAACACAAATAAATGATAAATGCTCGAGGTGATGGATATCCTAAATACTCTGACTTGATCATTACACATTCAATGCATTTATCAAAATTCACATGTGCCCCATAAAAACATACAAGTATTATGTATCAATTTAAAATTTTTAAAAATAGGAATAAGGGTGCCAAATATTTTTAAAAGTAGATTTGTTATTCCTTGGTTAAAGGCATTCCTTTCCAAGGACTCAAAATGGCATGTCCCTCTATCTTCAAGGAGAGAATTAGGATGGATAATTCATAAGTAACCTATCAATCCTACCGTGTGACATTGCTAAGCAAAAAGCCATAACTGTAACACTACTGCATATGTATGAAGTGATCATGTATACTTAGAAACATAGGACATTCATTGAGTACTGTATAAGCTAAATTTTTAATGTTTCATTAAAAAGTCCCCTATGCCGCTGTTGCAACTCCAGCTCTCTGGTATTCAGTAATCAATTGCAACTTCATATTTTCCCTAACCCACTGGTCTTTGGACAAAATCTTCCTGCCTTCCTTACAAAGTCCCTTAGATAATTAGGCTTTTCAAGAAAGACTGTTCTTTATGAAAGATATTCACGAGGAATTGGAAAATTTCTAGTTTTCTTTTACAGGTGAAAACATACAATTTTTCATATACCTACTTCAAGTCTTTTTTTCCCAGTGTTTTGATCATTCACCCATTCGTTGGCATCTAAATTCATATGTCTTCCAGTCACTGGTTAGGAACCATTCTGAGTAGTTAGGAAATCTGTAACCGAAGTATCTCTTTTCCTGCATATTAGTATTATTGAAGCATACCTATTCCTCAGTCAATTAAGCTGGGATGTTTTTCTTTCTTTGGAATTTATTTCAGCTCCAACAGTTACCCATTCCCTGGAATGAATAAACTGTTTCAAAATAGCCAACATACTCTTTCTCCTCCCCAACCCCTCAAAACTAGTACTTTTTTAATCTGTTGATACTTTCTTAAATTGTCCCAGAATATTGATAGTTGTACCTAAATGGAACATTTCTTATTTTGTGTCAACCACAAACTGAAAATAAAGCATAGAGTGCCCAGTCTTAATAAATGAATCTCCCAATTTTTATTGTCAATTAATTTATTCAGATTTTTCTTGAATATTAAATTCCAATGGATAAAAAAGTGACATCTCCATCTTTAAGTCATAAATTGGCTATTTGGTTCAGTCAAACCTGAATAATTCTATTCAGTATTCATGTTGTAACTGACAAGATAAGCACAATTATCATTTCATTCTCACTTTCCATATCATTGTTTCTCTGATGATTCCATCAAATCCCTTATTAAAACTCATCCTTTGGCTTCAGGTAAAAATAGTCATTGCATGGAGAAAGACTTTTAATCCATTCAAGATGTAGCCGTAATAAATGCTACTGGCCTGAGTAGCCATTGTTCTTGGCAAATCCCTCTAAGCAGTAAATAGTGGACACCACACCCTTTTAAGAAAGTAGGAGAGGGATGGAAATAGCCATTGGTTCATGTCATACTCCTAAATTCTATTATGGTCCATTTACATGCAGTTGGAACTGACATGTAATATATTTGATGAATACAGAACAATCAGCAAAGAAACAACACTGAGCTGCTGCAGACAAGTATTCCAATTGCTTAGTTTTATAAGCTTTACATTCAGTCATGAAACTAATGCTTGTTGCGGAATCTATTAAAAAACACTATCAATAAGCCAATAGCAGATGATTTTGGAAGTTGTTCAAGGACTGAGCTGTAGATCCACTTGGTGGAGAGAAAGGAGCAAAATATTTGAAGCTTTGAAAACATTCATTGCTTTTCCAATACCATTTACATATTAGCAGTGAGTACTTTGTCAATTGTGTTCTCATTCGATCATTAAATAAGATTTTAATAAGTGATAGCTTTTATAATTATGTATTTTTGATATTCCTAAAACAGAATGTTACATTCTCTATCATGTTAAAATTGATATTTGTGGTTCAACGAGGGTGGGAAACCAATTCCACAACTCCAAACACTTCATGGATTTGAACTTTGGAGCCCATACCTTAAATTGAGAAGAATTCCTTATAGCATTGATCACCCTTCCTATTAAAGAATTCAGACCTAAATATCTGGGCTGAGCATCTTGCCAATTCATTTTATGGGTAGTCAGTGTTTTATGCCATACAGGTTAAGTGAAAAGAGAGACTGCTATGATTGACAGTATAAGTCAGCTCTAGATTATACTCCCAAAAAAGTGATGCTTTGGAAATACAGACTATCCCTTGACCTCTACCCAGAAAAGGAAGCAATTTTGAAGTCAAGAAAAGCTCATGGGATGCACCATATTTAGGGAGGCATTTCAGCATAATGGCTAAGAACATAGGCTTTGGATTCAGGGACCCCAAGACAGAAGTTTTGGCTCTACTCTTTTCAAATCTGGGGAAAGTTACTCAATCTCAATTTGCACACTGTCATAAAACTAGTACCTACCTCATGGAGTTACTCCAAGGATTAAATAGGGTAATACACCTAAAGTGCTTGGCACAGAGGCTGAATGTCACATTATACACACACACATACACACACGCACATGCGCGCGTGCACACACACACAC
The DNA here is from genome assembly GCF_003255815.1 of Theropithecus gelada. Taxonomy (NCBI): domain Eukaryota; kingdom Metazoa; phylum Chordata; class Mammalia; order Primates; family Cercopithecidae; genus Theropithecus; species Theropithecus gelada. Next base: position 25,027,128 of record NC_037674.1, read on the forward strand.
AATCTTCTTTCATGGATTCTGTATTGGTAACTTTGCCTACTTACTAAAATTTATTTGTAACCACAAAATCAATATTGCATGATCTAAGGTAATAATCTAATATATGACACAGTATAAAGAGCACTTTTCCAAGAGGCAGAAAACATGGGTCATAATCTGGAGATAATCTGCTACTAACTTGCTGCATGACCTTGGGCAATTTTTTAAATCCCCATCTTGCTTTCCCCATTTGTAAAAATTATGAGTTTGGACCAGTTGACAAGAAGTCCTTCCAGCATTCTATGATCATACAATGGTGAGTAGAACTCAACTCTTCTTTCATAGAGGGAGAGCTGATGGAGGCCCAAAAACAGAGTTAAGGCCTGCCTGATCAGGTCTCTGACTGAAAGCAATATAGGAAACTTCTGCCAGGATCTGCCATGTGCAGCAAGATGCTAAAGAGTGGAGACACCTTTATGCAAAGGTTGGATAAAGTCCCAAAGAGACCAGATTTTTAAATCTGTATAGCTAATGCTTTCTTATCTGGTAGACAGACCTGCATGAGAAGCCAGATTGTAATGAGGATTGCATAGTGTGCATAGAATTACAGCAATGGAGCAAGGGAATAAAAGGAGGAAGAGTTGAATGTCAAGTGTTTGTTTGCTAATAGAGTTTGAGACCCCTTTTTCAGCACAACCAGTAATGTTATTCTTGTAATTGTAAAAGTCTGATTGCCAACAATTGCTCCCTTCTAACAGTGCTTTGGTGTTTGCTGCTAAAGTTTGCTTTTGTGACCTTCCTTTTCTATCTCCTAGGGCAGACCCTCTGATATTCCTTCTGTATGTATTCTTTCTTTGGTTAATACTTTTGGTTTAGCCATATTCTGATCTAAAAAATGAACAAACAAACAGAAACTGCCACAAGTATTTACAACAGTGAAGTTTTTACTTGGAGAATTGGTGATTTTATATACTAAATACACAAGTGATTTAGTATATAAAAAGCAAAACAAGGGATGATGGTGAAGCAACCCAAAGATTACCTGTGGTAGGAAACAACTCTCACCAGTAAGCTAGAACTATGCTGCCCAGTATGATAGCAACCAGCCATACCTGGCTATCAGCACTTGAAATGTGGTTAGCCTGAACTGAGTTGTATTCTTGATGTAAAATACACACCAGTGTTGAAGACTTATTGTGAAAAGAAGAATATAAACTAGCTCATTTATACATCAATTATATTCAATATGACTTTTGTATTGAATATACAGATAAGTGATATGTTTAATTTATTGGATTAAAATACAGTAGTTTAATTAATTTCACTTTTTAATTTTGACTTTTTTCTTTTTTCTCTTTTTTTTGTTTTGAGACAGAGTCTTACTCTGTTGCCCAGGCTGGAGTGCAGTGGCGCAATCTCAACTCACTGCAACTTCTGCCACCTGGGTTCAAGTGACTCTCGTGCCTTAGCTTCTTGTAGCTGGGATTATAGGCAGATGCCATCATGTCCAGCTAATTTTTATATTTTTTGTAGAGATGAAGTTTTGCCAGTCTGGTCTTGAACTCCTGACCTCAAGTGATCTTCCTGCCTCAGCCTCCCAAAGTGCTGGGATTACAGGCAAGAGCCATAGCGCCCGGCCTAATTTTGACTTTTTAATGTGTCCATAGTAAATTAAAACTGATATAAGCGACTCGCATTGTGTTTCTATTAGACAGTGCTGGGCTAGAGAGACAAATATAGGAGGACATTTACTCTAGGTGCCCTGTAGAGTTATTGCCCTGAATTGCCTGGAGTTCCTGACCCTTAAAGTTGAGATTGTTTGATTTGTTTCCAGATTCCCTCACTGCCTAGACTGTGATCTGGATACTTAACAACTTCCCTGGACATTAATCAAAAGAGTCACCCTGTTCTTTGTTATGTTTTGACATTTCTCAGTATTTAAATCCATTGTCTTATCTAGTTTTCCTAATTCCTAGTAGTCTGTTTGGAATTTTCACCCAATTTCTCATTTTATGTTATTTATAGTACCTATATAATTAATGGTGCCAAATATGGTGCTCCTTCCCTAAAAGTATCAGCTACTATAGCAGCCTTGGAAACCACGAGCCTTCTTTCTGGCTCTCTGTTTGCTTTCCATAGTACGCCACCATGTTTGAGACTAACTACAAAGAAATTTTGCCTTGTGATCCATGCAGATACCTAAAAGAAAAATGCAGGCCCTAAGTCTAAGGGTAAATTTCTGTGACCAAAAGCTAATTGTCACAAAGTGTTTACCTGGGAAAAGTTTATTCTTTAGGCCTGATAATTGTCAAGTTAATAGAGAAATATGTGTTATCATTAAGAAACATTTTCAGGGTAGCCATGATGTGCTAGGCACTTTTCTAAACAACAGGATGCAAAGATGAAAAAGTCAAAAACTCCTGGAGGGTAGATATGAGAAGAAACAAATAATCCAAGGAGTCATGACAACAAGATAATGAATGTCCTGGGGATTTTGAGGCAAAGAACTGCCTTGTGCCAGAGAAAGTTTCAGAGAATATGGGAACCTGAGCTGGGATTTGAAGGAAGGCAAGAATTAGATAAACAAAGTAGAAAGAAAAAGTTTTCTAGGAAGGGCAAATTGTATACATAGCAAGAATATACAGAAGCAGGAATAAATTTACTCCATATTTGAAGTGGAATATATTATGGTCAGGAAGCTCAAGTCTTTCAAGAACTATCTTCACCTAAGTGAGACCGAAGAACGGTTTCAACTTGAGTCAAAAACTCTATAGCATTTTTATTAAGATTGAAAAATAGATCTCGAAAGTGAAGCTTGTTGGGAAGTGGTGTGGGACTCTTTCATGGATAATATCTGATTACACTAAAATGTGGTACCTACTTTTGGACTATAAACTTCCCAAAGGACAATGCCTGTCCGGTTCACTGTCGAGTCTCAAAGTATGGCCCAGAGTAGATGCTTAGTGATTCTGTGTAGAATGAATGAATGCCAGCAAATGGTGTGATAGTACATGAGTCCCTGTGATGAGAGACACAAAGCAAGTATTGATTCAATATCTATGTATTCCAGAATAGAGTTTAGGGAATTAAAAATGGAGTTAGGCAACATATTCCAATTATTAGGAGAACTCCCTTCAAGGATTTGGGCAGTGTGTCCCCTGGCCCACGGTTATGGGAGAATCAGAAATCCTAGTGAAGAATTGGATCAGCCTGACATGTTGCCAGGTGTGATAAAATTTAAAATATAATTGTCACCACTCACACCTTTGTAAGAATTTTCTTTATCATAATACCTATTTAAGGCTACCTCCATTAGGCACATCTGGATTGGATCAAGAAGAATATGAGATCCATCTCAAGCTAGTAATTCAGAGACCAGATCCTGCAGGCCATTGCTAATTCATTAAATTTTGAGATGTGAAAACACATACATTATCATCATTGAACCCAGACAATCATAAGGATCTTTGGAAATCTCAGGGAAACAGCATTATATGAGGAAAAGTTTTGAGGAGGTCCCATTCCATTCACTTAGACACGGGGAGTGTTGCTGTATATCAAATGCAGGCTGTGTTAGTCCAACATTCTACCACATGGAGGCCATATGGCTGTTCCAAGTGGGTGTTGTCTCTAGAAACAGCCAGAGCTGCATTCACAGCCTGAATTCAACATTTATTACTCTGAGAGCCTTAACAAGTGATGGAGATAAACACAGTACTTGCATTATAACGTTGTTGCAATAATTCAATAAGATAATGCAAGCAAAGCTCTTAGCACAGTGCCTATCACCAAAAAAGTGCTTAGTAAATGTTAGTTCTCTCTTCAAGAACAATGGAAGTGCAGCTATGCCCCCAAGAGTCTTTACTTTCCCAAAGAGAATCATCCCCAACGACACTCCCCACTTGCCCATTCCCTGTCCTGACAAAGCTGGGAATTTATCCAGACCAACTGCATGTATGCCCTATTTCTTAAGCCTTACTAAAAAACATAATACATTGAGCCCTTTACCCACATTGGGACTGGATTCATTATTTGATCTTAGAATAATTTTTGTGTATGCCATTTCCTCAAATTACTACCTCTTGCTCTGACTCCAGCACAATCCCTGACCTGGTTTTGTTTCACTGACAAAGTTTTGTCTGGTGGGTTTTGATTTTCCCAGTGCCTGAATAAGTTTCTCCTAATTTTTTACTTCAATCTTCCTGACAGCTCACAGCGACCTTCACCTTGCTGCAGAGCTGAAACATATTTCACAGAGACAAAACAAAACAAGTAGCCTTGTATTTGAGGAATAAATGATTTATATCAGATTATTTTCTGAAAGAAGCTTTTGACTAGGGAGGAGAATGACAAGTGAAATGAATAGACCACAAGATGACTGTCCTTTGGTTGGAAATGGAAGGGCAGGGAAAGAGGGCTCCCAGAAGGGAGGGATACAGAAAACACACTTACTTCTCTTACTTTGTGATCCTGTCTGGGGATTTTGACAGTTAACATTGGCCTGGGTGGCAGTTAGTAGGGCTTAGTCACTTTATTTCTGATTTCTGATTAAGGAATCAATCAGAAATCTCTTTATCCTTAAAAATGTCATCTATTTTTCCACTTTTAAAAATGGAAAGAAAAAGCTATTTCTGTGATTTCTCAAATCTCTGAACTTGCAGTCTGGGTGCAAATTTTCAGGGTGGTCTTTGCCAGAGTGTTGCTTTTATAACCCTAGAACCAGACATGTACAAACATGTAGTTTTAGGGAAGCCAGGGATTTGGAGGTGAGCTGTGGTAGGCCTGGCACCAGCTCTTGGAATGATGTCTTATGGCATTAACAACTCACCATTGTCTATCGATACCATTGCCTTAAAAGAAAGGAATAAGAAATATGACCATGTGAAGAGTCATCCTTATCAGGGAACTGACCAAGATAATTGAGTTACCTGCTGTATTATGGGAACCTTGTAGTTGGAGCATTGATATACTTCAATATGGCAAAGACTGGAGGAAACTGATGCTAACAATGGTGACATTTCCACCTCTGGTATCTCATGTACAAATAATGTATGCCTGCAATCTCTCTATCTTTCCACTAATACCTCCCAGGATCATTAGGACAATATGGAAGCCATGAGAGCTGATTGCCCAGCAACATCAGCCCTGCCCACAGAAAGAAAGCTCTTTTTTACAAACCACAATCTCTTTCCTCAGTGCCTCTGCCCAGTCCTTCTTACTTCTTTTAGTCTGCTACCTCCTGACTGTCATTATATCCTGGGAGATTCTCTCCATACCCACTAACACAGGATAGGCATTCCCTTCTAACAAAAAATATAGCATGTGAGGTAGTTTTAACATGCATTGGAGGAAAATTAACCAGGATTAGGGAGACAGAAAGTTGCTACTTTATGTTAATGTGGTCAGAGAAGTTATCTCTAATAAAGTGACAATTGAGCATATAATTGAATAAAATAAGGGGTGAAACTTGGAAGTATTAAAGAAAAATTATTCTAATCAAGGGAACAGCCAGTGCAAAGGCCCTGAGATGGCAGAGTGCTAGGACTTCAAAGAAAAGCAAAAAAGCCAGTAAGACTAGAGCACAATGAATAAGGAAAAGAGTGACAGAAGAGAGGACAAGAGCTATTGGGGGGCCAAGTCATTTAAGGCTTTATAGGCTTTACTCTGAAAAAGATAGGAAACCTTTGGAGATTTTGAGCAGAAGAAGGACATGACCTGACTCAAGTTTTAAAAGGCTCACTCTGGCTATTGAGAATAGACTATAGGGAAGTCAAAAAGAAAGAAAGAAAAAAAAGACAAAGTTATTGCAATAATCAAGGTAACAGATGATATCGTGTTTTCTTTTTTTTTTTTTTTTGAGACAGAGTCTTGCTCTGTCACCCAGGCTGGAGTGCAGTGGTACGATCTCAGCTTACTGCAGCCTCCACCTCCCAGGTTCAAGCAATTCTCCTGTCTCACCTTCCCAAGTAGCTGGAACCACAGGCACATGCCACTATGCCCGGCTAATTTTTGTATTTTTAGTTTTTAGTAGAGATGGGGTTTTACCATGTTGGCCAGGCTGGTCTCAAACTCCTGACCTCAGGTGATCCACTCACCTCAGCCTCCCAAAGTTAGGATTACAGGCGTGAGCCACTGTGCCCAGCCTGAGAGATGATATCTCGACAAAAGTCATAGCAGTGGATGTGGGTAAGAAAATTGGAACAGAAAGAGATGATTATAATTAGTAGTATTATGGATATATTTTTAAGGTGGAGCCAACAAGATTTCCTGAAAGATTGGTGGAGGGGTGTGAGAAAAAGAGAGGAATCAAAGAAAGTACAGGGGTTTTGGCCCAAGCAACTGGATAGATGAATTGCTGTTAGTAGAGATGAAGCTGAAGGCAGGAGAATTAGAGTTGAGGGGAAAAATTTGGAGTTCTGTTTTAAACATGTTGACTTTAAATTAATATTAAAAATCTTTGTGGAGATTTTTGAATAGACAGAAAGGACTTCAGGTGACAGGTCCAGGCTTTGAGCATCAGTGGTAGATGCTTTTAAAAGACAGCATAGTTTTTGAAAGCCATGAGACCACAGGAAATTGTAGATATATAAAAATGTTCAAAGATTGCCCCCTGAGGTGGGACAAGGTCTAGAGGTCAAGTATATTTGGAGGAGCTACCAAAGGAGATGAGAGAGAACAACCAGTGATGTAAAAGGAACACTAAGAGAGAGTGGTACACAAAGGCCAAGAAAAGAAAATATTCAAGAAAGGAAGTGGTCAATTTTATTGAAAGCTGCTGTTAGATCAGGAAAGATGAGGACTGAGAAATGACCAAAGTAAAGTGGAAAGTTAAAAAATAGAAGTATACTTACAGCTGAACATTTAATGCATTTTCTCTTACATAATATTTTAAAAGACCCAAATGAAAACATGTGAGATGCAAACATTTATCATTTTCACCATAAGTTTGGTGACCATATTTGCCAAATACCAAAATTAATACAAGTGGTGTCAAAATGGAGCAATATATTTGAAAGTAGGATTAATCTCTAAAACTTGAGCCATATTTACAGCAGATCAAGAAAAAAACCCTCAGAAGAGAGATTCACTCATTTCATTCTGGGTCACTTTTCACCCCACTGAGAATCAGTGACTCATTCCTCCATTTACTCCTTTATGTTATAAATCATTGATGTGTATAGCTCTCTGTCCCTTTATCCACCTATCCAACCATTCTCTACCTACCTATTCACAAAAGAAATGCTGCTTCTAAAAGAAGATAGTCCTAACAGGCCAGTAGAATTTTTGCCAACAAGATCAGAAGAGTTGGTAACATTTTTTTCATTAATATCTATAGTCGTTATAGAAGATTATACTATTCTTTGCTGCAAGAACAAAACCCACTGTGAGAAACACATACTAAAACTATCATTGGTAATTTGTGTCTCTTAGTGCAAGGAGATTTTGAATCTTTAAGGGGAAGGTCAAGGATGAGCTGTTTCCAAATGCAACAGTAATGGCAATGCTTCTCAAAAGGACCACAAATTACAGTGAAGATGATGAAGATATGTTCAGTGGATCTGAAGTTCCTGAAGGATGTTCAGGAGTAAATATCAGATAGGAAGGGATATATAGATGTATGGGTTTATAGGACAAGAGCGAACTCTATTCTGGATTTATAAAGTTAACAATTTGAGCTATTGTATGGTGTGAAAGCATTGGTATACATGGAGTCACACAGAGAGATTGTTGAGAATTGAAAGAGCTGAATGACTACCCTGTTAAATTTTTCAGGGGGCCTCCCTCTCTTTCAGAACAATGCTTTATCGACATTACAGCAGTGTTTTTCTTTTAAAATGCTATTTCTCATCAAATGATTATAAAAATAAACCATGGGCGAAAATAGTAAAAGCAATCCATCATCAGTCTTCATATCTCATCAAGGAACACACTGAGAGGTCTTTTCTATTTTCCACTGTCTCCTGCCCTGCTATTTTAGGATTGCAGTTGTTCCTCTATTTTGTTCAAGGCTACGGTATTTTCTTGGGGACATTTCTGAATGGGGATATTCAGAACAGAATAATCTTCATAAAAACAACAGAGCATTAAGCCTTCTGAGATGGAATGTGTCATGATAGTATTTTGTTTGCCATTTCATTTCTTCTGAACCATAATGTGCTTCATTCTTGTGTGTAAGCACTGTGTGAACAGACATGAAATGGCTCTGAAAAAAAACACTGCTGCTTCTCTTCTATGATGTTTATTACTTTCCTCTTGATAAAAACAGTAATGGCATTATTAGGACTTTCTCTGATAAAACTATTTCTTTAAAAAGTCAGATTTGATTCTACAGACATTTTAAATTCAACACACTGCATCTTGCACTAGCATTTAATTCAAGTTTCTAATTACAGACCTTCTTTCCTTGCTCTCATTACCTTTTTGTGACTAGGACTGTTGACTTTTTTTCTTGTGACATCCATAACCCAGCATCTTGGAAACCACATACATTTGCATAACTCACTGACCTAGAAAAAATGTTAAAAATCTATGTCTTAGTCTTGAATTACTAGAAACATTTAAAATTGTATGGCTATTTTAATACTTTGGAGACTTTAGCATGAGTTTAAACTTGTCAGTTAACAGAACTGGAGATGTACTTTGCCATTAAGTTTCCCTTTAGCACTTCAATTCAAAATATTTTCCTATTATTTTCCCTGAGAAATTTAACTTGAAACTTTCATTATAATTGAAGCAGGGGTTGGTTTTTGCCCAAGAAAAAAAAACATGAACAAAGTTCACAACATGAATAATGTACGTGGGAGAATATTTAAAAGATGTGTGTGCTTGTATTCATATGCAGAGATAGAAGGTGTTCAACAACTAGGAACCCAAATTACCAAACTGAGTACCAGAAGTTGCCTTGGCATGAAGCATTGAGGCAAAATAGAGGTTGACAGGATGGTGAGAGTTAGGCAGAATAAGGATGTGGGGGATAAAGGCACTCTGAGGTTGCTTTTTAAGGCAGTCAATTTTATGTATGGACTTTTTCACACAACTCCCAAACAAACCGTATTACAATTTCAACTTTTTAATTTTAATTTTTTTATTTTTAAAGATGAGGTCTCACTATGTTGCACAGGCTGGACTTTAACTCCTTGTCTCAAGTGACCCTCCAGCCTCATCACCTGTTTTTAGTACTAAGACATATGTGATATAATCATCCTCACCTTATTGCTGTTGGCATAGGGCTGAGCAAGGCATGAGCTGAGGATCAGGGAAGAGTAAGAATGAGGAGACACCTAGACACAATCTGAAAGACAAACTACAGATAACCAAGAGGTCTGTATTTACCAAGCTTGCTCATTTCACAGAAGGCCATCAGTCATTCTTAACATAAGCATCCGCCCATTCTCTAGGAATTTACATGAATGAATGCTCTGACTGTCATGATTTCTCTTTTAAAGTTATAATGGCCATACTCATTTACTTTAAATGAATACATATAATTTCTGCTTAATAATGATAGCTGTTTTTTTAATTTGAAAATTTTGGAGTTCCTGATATGTTTCCACACACACAAACACACAAACATATATATATATGGAATTTGGGAAAGGAGGGATATTTGAGTAGTAGTAATTTGATCTACTAATTTAGCATCAATCTCCATGGGGAATTCTTAATTATATATTTAATGATTCTCTCAGCACTCAAAAACCATATGCCAATATCCTTAAAACAAAAGTCTCCTAAGATTGTCTGGGGTTAATAATGTGTTGCAAATATTTCTTGGTAATAAAAAAGGGGGGAAACTTGCACATTTCAAGTCACTTTAATGCATTTTGACTCAGCTATGACAAATAGCTGCCCCAAGTAAATGTATCAGAATGACTTTCTAGTAAACAGCCTTGCAAAATTGACTCCAAGTTTCCTTGTTACAGGTAACAACTTAGGGCTAGAAATTACTTTAGACTTATAGAATGTAGAGAATTTTGCTCTTCTCATGATGAGAATGATGGATGGAAAGCCTTCTTTCCCTTACTGCTTTGAAGGATGTATGATTGTGCCTTTTGGAAACTTCAGAACCAATCTTTATTTTCTACTGCAACAAATGTCAGATAGTCAGAATATTTAAGAAATGGTGAGATCTGGTTGGCTTGCTATTTTGTTTTTCTGATGTTTAAGAACTTTTTTTTCTTTGCATGTTTGTTTCAGCAATCACTTTAAGAGAAAAGGTGGGTACAAGGAGAACATTATAAAATATATTAGTCCTTTCTCCTGCCTTAGTTGAGTTTGTATTAATTCAATAAATACTTATTGATCATCTTTGTGCTAGTCAATGTGAATTAAGAACTATATGTTTTTGCCCCCCCCCCGCAAAAGCTCACTATTTAGCAGTAAGAGAGAGGCATATAAATGCAATTATGTAGTATATTAGTCAGAATAGGTTAAATGCTATAACAAACAGAGTTATTTTCAGTGTTTTAACACAACAAAGATTTATTATTTGGTTACATCACCAACAACTGGGGATACACAGAGAGGATATGGTGGGGTTTCTGCTTCACATAGTCAACCAGGGACCCAGGCTTCTTCCAGAGTGACTCTGCCATCTTTTGGGGCCTCAGAGAGCTCCACCAGATTTTCTTTATCTGTTTAGCAGGCAAAGGAGGTTTCATGGTCCAGGCCTGGAAGAACCATTCTTACATGTCCTGTTGGTCAAAATTCAGACGTATGACTATATCAAACTTCTGACAGGCTGGAAAATATAGTTTAGAATTTTCAATTTATCTTTTGCCAATGAAATATATACTACTAGGTATTTCAAGTTCCTCTGCATTCTAGCTTCATTGTATCTTTCCAACTATATATCCCATTTCTTCCTTCACGTGATCTGGTCAAAAAATTATTCCTTGTTCCCTCAGCTAGTTTTCTACATCCCATGCTTAGTTTGTTTTTATGAAAGGCTCTTCCCTATCAACTTTTTTTCCAGATTTTCTTATCTTTAGGGCCAGTTTAAAAATTCACCTCTTCTATGAAACCTCCATTATAGGAATGGTACAAATTAACTTAGTCATCACTCAAACATGAAAATAAAATGTTTTGGTTTTTTTGTAATTGATCAATACTTCCTCACAAGTTCTGTGCTTCCCAACATAAGAGTAAAAAGAAAAAAAAATAAAACTAAGCACAACTTCCAACATAAGAGTAGGAAAAAAACTAGTTCCTATAAGTTTCAAAATGCAGCTCAATTTAATACATTAAACATCCTTAAAGCCCTTTGAACTGGATCAAAACATCTTTACAGGTGTTGTTTAATGTGTAATATACAGTTATGTATTTAACATTTCAGTCAATGACGGATTGCATATATGATGGTTGTCCCATAGGATTACAATGAGCTGGAAAATTCCTATCACCGAGTGGTGGTGTAGCCATTATAAGTCATTGCACAATGCATTACTTACATGTTTGTGGTGATGTTAGTGTGAACAAACCTACTGCACTGCCATTTGTATAAAAGTCTAGCACATACAGTTTTGTACAGTACATAATACTTGATAATAAGAAACAACTATGTTACTGATTTATTATTTACTATACTATAAATATTATTATTTGCCTTCTATTTAGAAAAGAAAAAAGCTAACTGTAAAGCAGCCTTAGACTAGTCCTTCAGGCGGTATTCCAGAAGAAGGCGTTGTTGTCATAGGAGAGGACAGTATCATGCATTGCCCCTGAAGACCTTCCACTGGGACAAGATATGGAGGTGGAAGATAGTGATATTGATGATCCTGACCCTGTGTAGGCCTAGGCTAATGTGTGTTTGTCTTCATTTTTAACAAAAAAAAAGTTTACAAAGTAAAAAAGAATCTTAAAAACAGAAAAAAGTTATAGAATACAGATATAAAGAAAAAATATTTTAGTAGAGTTGTACATTTTTGTGTTCAAAGTTGTGTCATTAGAAGATTCAAAAAGTTTTAAAAATTAAAAAGTTTATAAAGTGAAAAAGTTACAGTAAGCTAAAGTTAATTTACTGTTGAAGAAACATATTTTTTATAAATGTAGTGTGGCCTAAGTGTACAATGTATATAAAAACCACAATAGTGTACAGTCACAGGCCTTCACATTCACTCATCACTTACTCACTGACTCACCCAGAACAACTTCCAGTCCTGCAAGCTCCATTCCTGTTAAGTGCCCTATGGAGGTACACCATTTTTTATCCTATATACTGTATTTTTACTGTGCCTTTTCTCTGTTTAGATACACAAATACTTACCACTGTGTTATAATCACCTACAGCATGTAGTACAGTAACCCGCTATACACATTTGTAGCCTAGGAGCAATAGGCTGTATCATATAGCTTGGGCATGTAGTAAATTATACCATCTAGGTTTGTGTAAGTGTTATTTTTTTATTATACTATAAATATCATTATTTTAGAGTATGTGCCTTCTATTTAGAAAAGAAAAAAGTCAACTGTAAAACAGCCTCAGACTCCTCCTTTGGGAGGTATTCCAGAAGAAGGCATTGTTATCATAGGAGAGGACAGCAGGTTTGTGTAAGTATGCTCTATGATGTTCACACAACAACAAAATTGCCTAATGATGCATTTCTCAGAAAGTATTCCCATTGTGATGTGACACATGATTGTATACCTGTTTCTATATTTTTATCTATCTTCTCTATCCGAAAGGTATAAATAGAACAAACAGCTATGAACCTAATACTCAGCTTAAGCAGTAAAACATTATTAATGCAGCTGAATCCTCTTATACCTCCCAGTCACATCTCCCTTTATATTGAGTATTTTATACATAACCTTTCAGATTCTCTCTCCCTCACATGTCTCCTGGACCCTTGGCTGTTCCATGTGAGCTGCCAATGCCACTGCAGTACGCTCAGGGCAGAGGTTTCACTGCCTGAGTTCCAGCAGGCAAGCACTAGAAATCTCTGCATCTTCTTACTACTTCCAGATTTGAATGAAGCATCATGCTACAAAGCACTGGAGATACCTTCCATGGCAGTTGTGCAAAGGCCAGGTGAGAGAACCTAGAAGCGTGGGAAAATTAGTTTCCTGACAGTAAATTATGACCGATGAGAGCAAAAAGACTGGAAGAATCCAAAATAATCATTTCCTCTCCCTTCCTTTCTCTAATGGACTGTTCTGAGGATAGTTCTTTGTGCTGCCTGTGCAGTTAACACATTGCTGTGCTTCTCTTCCTTATCCTTTCCTGTCTCATTTTGCCTTTCCTTCACTCTTGCTGCCTTGAGATCACATCTCCCAATATTTATCCCTGTATTAGGCTCTGTTTTGGGGCCTGACCTAAGGTGCTCCCCACCACTCAGAGCTAATAATTATCATAAATTTTAGGTATAATATTTCATTTAATTTTGTATGCTTTTATATGTATATGCATAAATCCATAACAACGTATAATATTCTTACATGCTCTCAAAATTTATATACATTTAAAACATAAGTATAATCTATATGTCTTTATCAAACTTGCATTTAAAATCTAATGTTATATTCATGAAAATTACTCATATTGAAAGATACCATTCTAGTCCATTTTCACTCCTGTAGTGTATTTCATAATGTATCTATTTTCTTGTTGATGTACTTTTGAATTGTTTCCAATCTGCTGCTCCTATAAGTAATGCTGTAAAGAATACTCTTACACATGTTTTCTTGTGCAAATGTGACAGAATTTCTCATGGAATTGCTAGGCCACAGGGCACATGCATATTCAACTTTATTAGGTATTGCTGCATTGCTCTGCAGTCTGTATAATCCCCACCTGCAATACATGAACATTCTCATTGTATCCTTGCTAACATTTCATATTGTCAGGTTTAAGCATTCATCATTCTGATAGTCATGATATAATGTGTCACCTTTGTTTAATCTGCCATTGTCGAAGTTCAATATGGTTTCAAGAGTTTACTGGCTATTTGGATTTCCTCTTCCTTCATCCATTTTCAATTGGATTGCTTTCTTATTGATCGACAGGAGTTCTTTCTGTGTTCCACATACCTGTTAATCCCAGTTTGAGGCTTGTAGTTTCCATCTGTTTATGGTGTCTTTCCATTCAGAAAATTTCTAATTTAGCCAGATTTTATTGTAAGCAATTGATGAATATATTTAATGAATTTTACTATTGTATTGCTTAAGAAATTCTAACAATACAAAGACAGTGTCCTATATTAACTATTTTCTACATGTTTTACAGATTTTCTTTTCACGTTTAGGCCTTTAATTCACTGAAATTAGTTTTTGTGGAGGGTGTGAAATAGGAATTTTATTTGATTATTTTCATATAGATAAATAATTGCCCTAGTACCATGTATTGAATAGCCTGTTTTTTCCTTGCTGACCTGTATACTGTCTTTGCTTTCACATATGTTCCATATATATATACACATATATACACACACACACATCTAAGTCTGTTTCTGGTTTTCCTATTGTGATCCATTGGACTACTTATTTTTCCCTGTATTAATACAAACTGTCTGTATTATAAGTCTGGTATCTCGTAGATAGAAATGCCTTACTTTGTTCTCTTTTTGCAAAATAATCCTGAAAGTTTTTGGCCTTTTGCTTTTTCATCAAAATTTTAAGTAAACTTATAAAAGTTCCATGAAAAAAACTTTTTTCCATGAAAAGTTTTTATATGAATTGCATTTGTTTATCATTTTATTAGAATTAAATTTCTATTTGATTCATCTCAGACTTTATTACAAAGTAGTCGCTCAGTAAATACTCATTAACTAAATGAAAGAAGGATAACAATTCTAAGTTTCAGGACAATGTGCCCACCATAAGCTTTAACTATGCTTAGAATTGCAAACTAAGTTTTAAATTAAGCAAAATAAAATTTAAAAATTAACTGTTGCAAACCCTTCATCATGTAATGAAATCAGAAGATCTTAATTTTTTCTAAGGGTATTGAACTTACTCATTCATAGATTTAAATGTAACATATGTAAAGTCCCTAGCACATCTGTTATTATTGTTATACGTGGTAACTATTCATGGCATGGTTGACTACATCCTAATTCCCTTTTGATATGCCATTGTTCTATTTTAATAGCCAAGATCATTAAATGCCTATATGTGATTTTTTAATATGCTAGGGAAACAAAAATAACTTTTTATTTCTTTAAAAATACTATACATTTTTTAAAAAATTTATTACTTACTACCTTTTTAATCCATTGATTTGAAATGCTAGTAGCCTCTCATCAAACTATAGTGACTAGTCATGTATGGCTATTTGCTTGCTGAAGTTTAACAGTAGCAGTAGCAGACATAAATCTAAAAGTTACTTTTATGAAGCATAAGATAATCTTTTAAATACCTAAAAAAAAAAAATACAGATTTCTGCTTCTGTGCCTTTTCTAAGGGATAAATGGACTACCAGTGTGAGCTAATGTGACACAAAGGATTTTCTAAGGCAAGGAAGCAAATACTGACTAGTATCTTTACCTACATAAGCATATCCTAATTGAATGACATAATCCAGAGTTGGAAGTCGCCTTGGTAAGATTTATTACTATTTCCTTCCTCTCTCCCCATTTCACTTCCCCAATAATGTCTCTGTTCCTCATTATGAAAAATAAAGTTCATGTGTGAAAGGCAGTTTTCAAATCCACATGGGTATGCTTTACAAACTGAGATGGAGAAATTGACATGGTCTATTAAATTGATGGGCTCATAAATATCCCACTCTTTCCCTGAACCCGTAGACAGAAGTGAAAGGTAAAGGGATTCAGATAGTTCAATGTGATACAGTCACATTACAAGTGATGAGACAGATGTAAGTCAACCCCAAACTCTTGCCAGGAGATGGTAAATCTAGTGAAGGGGTTGGTGGGGGAGAAACAACCCTCACTTCAACTTCTAACCTTATTTTACTTCCATTGACTGAAACTGCCCCAGATCTTGTACCCAAAGGACATGTAGAGCTCCTAGACTCTGAAGCAAGCAGTTTGGTGTTGTAATAAACTGGCAGAATATAGCTCTGAAGTGAATAGCAAGCACTCATGAAACTGTCTTGAACACTGGAAACAAATGTAATTAATAATTGGAGTTCTCTCCTGCCGGGCTTCAGCTTAGAAATAACAGAAAATTGCCAAACCTAGGGAGCAAGCTCATTCTTGGTGTCTTCATAGCCCAGAAATTAATTGCACACCCTTCTGCTCCACCAGGGTGAAGGGAGTGTGAACCCTGAAGTCAGGCAGGTTTGGGTGGATACCAGTTATCTGTTACTTACTAGCCATATCCTCAAACTAGTAAGTAACAAGCCATGACAAGTCCACATAACCTCAGTTCCCCTCTCTCTATAGTATAGGCATAACAATACTTATCAATCAGGTTGGTATGAGAATAAAATAAATGAAGTAGCTCCAGCTAAAAAAGGTCCCCATTCCCCAGATTTGTCACTATTGACTCTCAAATTGCCTAAAATTCCTACAAGGCTCATGACTATGGGATAAGGCAGAGGTGATACATTAAAAATGAAAATGTATGGGCTGGTGGTTGTTGGAGTGTATGACATTTTCAAATTAGCAACTTTGTCCTCATTTTCTTTTGCAAAATCGCTAGTCAGTTACTATGCAGGGAATTTGTAGGCTAGAACACAGTATTAAAAAGTTTGGAATGTAAAAATACATTTAGAAGTAGAATATGAGGAACCATTGAAGAGGGAAGGCTGGGGTAGTACAGAAAGGTCACACTGAGTACTTTGATTTTTTAAGTACTTTGGTAATTAAATGTGAGAGTCCTCAGGATTAGAAGAGGGTAACAAAACAAAGTAGGAGTGGGGGTGGGGGTTGGGGAGTGACTGTGCACAGAAATGGTGCTAGGAAAGCAACGGGCAACCCTGCCAACTTGGCCAAACTTGGAGTCATCCTTCCTTCCCCTCTCTCACACAACTATAGCTAAATCATTAGCAAATTCTACTTCCAAACTTTATCCAGGATCCAATAAATTCAATCACCTCCAAAGATACTCTAGTCTTATTCTCATGTCCTTATTATCACAATGGCCTCCTCATCATGCTCTACTTACCCTTCCCTCCTACTGCCTGTTCTCTGCAGAGTAGCCAGAGTCAGCCTTTTGTTTTATTTTTCCCAGTTTATTAAGATATAATTGACAAAAGTTGGATATACATAAGATATACAATGTCATGTTTTGGTATACAAATATATTGTAAAATCATTACTACTATCAAGCTAATTAACATATCAATTGACTCGCATAGTTACCTTTTTTGTGATGAGAACATTCAAGATTTACTATCTTAGCAAATGTCAAGTAATACAATACGGTATTATTAACTATAGTTACCATGTTGTAGACCAGATATCTAGAAATTATTCATGCTGCATAACTGAAATTTGTGCCATTTGACCAACATCTTTTCATTTCTCTTCCCCACTTCCCCCACCCACCACCAGTTGCTGGCCACCACCATTCTACTCCATGCTTCCATGAGTTTGACTCTTTTAGATTCCACATTTCAGTGAGATCATGTAATATTTATCTTTCTGTGCCTGGCTTATCTTAAAGTGTCCTTGTCTGGCTTTGATATCAAGGTAATGCTGGACTTACAAAGTGAGTTTGGAAGCATTGCCTCCTCTTCAAATTTTTAGAATAGTTTGAGAAAAATAGACAGTAATTCCTCTTTAAATGTTTGGTAGAGCTCAAGAGAGAAGCCATCAGATCCTGGGCTTTTCTTTATTGGGAGGCTTTTAATCACTGATTCAATTTCCTTACTCATTATTAGTCTGCTCAAATTCTCTATTTCTTCATGATTCAGTCTTGGTAGGTTGTATGTTTCTAGAAATTTATCTATTTCTTCAAAGTTATCCGATATGTTGTCATGTTCATAGTATTCTCTTGTGATTGTATTTCTGTGGCATCATACAGTCTTCTCTTTCTTTCATAATTTTATTTAGTTGGGTCTTTTCTCTCTTTTTTTACTGCATGATCTGCCTAAGATTTATCAATTTTGCTGATCTTTTTCAAAAACCAATTTTTAGTTTCATTGATTTTTTTTTCTAGGCTCTCTTTCACTTAATTCTGCTCTAATCTTTACTATTTCCTTTCTTCTGCTAAGTTGTTCTTCTTTTTCTAGTTCCTTGAGAGATAAAGTTAGGTTGTTTATTTGAGTTCTTTCTTTTTTCTTAATGTAGGCATTTATCACTATAAACTTCCTTTTTAAATTTGTTTTTGCTATACCCATAATTTTGGTATGTTTTGTTTCCATTTTCATTTGTCTCAAGATGTTTTTCTTTCTCTTTTGATTTCAGGAGCATGTTGGTTAATTTTCACATGTTTATGAATTTTCCAATTTCACTCTTGTTATTGACTTCTGGTTTCATACTATTATAGTTGGAAAAGATACTTGATATGATCTCAATCTTCTTATATTTGTTAATACTTGTTTGGTGACATAACATATGATCTATCCTAGAAAATGTTACATGTGCACTTCAGAAGAATGTGTATTATTTTGCTGTTGGATGAAATGTTCTATATATGTCTGTTAGATCCATTTGATCTATAGTATTGTTCAAGTCTACCATTTCTTTATTAATTTTCTGTCTGGCTGATCTATCCTTTGTGAAGCAGGGTATTGATATACCCTACCACGATTGTATTGCTGTCTATGTCTCCACTTAGCTCTGTTAATATTTGCTTTATATCTTCCAATGCTAAAATGTTGGGTGCATATATACTTATAACCATTATATTCTCTTGATGAACTGACATTTTTAAATTGTGTAATAACTTTCTTTTTGTCTTATGACAGTGTTCTCCTTAAAGTCTATCTTTTCTGATATAAATATAGCTACCCCTGCTATCTTTTAGATATCATTTGCATGGAATATCTTTTTCCATATCTTCACTTTCATACTATCTATGTCCTTAATGCTAAAGTGAGTCTCTTGTAGAAAGTATATAGTTAGATGTTGGTTTTATAATCCATTCAGCCACTCTACCTTTTGATCAGAGAATTTAATCCGTTTACATTTAAACTAATTATTGATATGCAAGTATTTACTATTGTAATTTTAAAAGTTGTTTTCTGACTCTTTTGTAGTTCTTTCTTTAACTTTTATTTTAGGTTTGGGAGTACATGTGAAGGTTGGTTACACAGGTAAGCTCATGTCACAAGGATTTGTTGTACATATTATTTCATCACCCAAGAATTAAGCACAGTACCTAATAGTTATCTTTTCTGCTCCTCTCCCTTCTCCCACCCTTCACCCTCAATTAGACCCTATTGTCTGTTGTTTTCTTCTTTGTGTTCGTAAATTCTCATCTTTTAGCTCCCATTTGTAAGTGAGAACATGTGGTATTTGGTTTTCTATTCCTGTGTTAGTTTGCTGAGGATAATAGCCTCTAACTCCATCCATGTTCCCACAAAAGACATAATCTCATTTTTTCATGGCTGCATAGTATTCCATGGTGTCTGTGTACCAAAATTTCTTTATCCAATCTGTCATTAATAGGCATTTATGTTGATTCCATGTCTTTGCTATTGTGAATAGTGCTACAATGAATATTCACATGCATGTGTCTTTATGGTTGAATGGTTTATATTCCTCTGGGCATACATCCAGTAATGGGATTGCTGGGTTGAATGGTAGTTCTGCTTTTAGCTCATTGAGTAATCATCATACTGCTTTCCACAATGGTTGAACTAATTTACACTCCCATCAGCAGTGTATAAGAGCTCCCTTTTTTCTGCAACCTCACTAGCATCTGTTATTTTTGACTTTTTAATAATAGCCATTCTGACTGGTGAGATGATATCTCATTGTGGTTTTGATTTGCATTGCTCTAATGATTACTGATATTGAGCTTCTTTTTCATATGCTTCTTGGCCACATGTATGCCTTCTTTTGAAAAGTGTCTGTTCATTTCCTCTGCCCCCTTTAATGGGATTGGTTATTTTCTCTTGTAAATTTGTTTAAGTTCCTTATAGATGTTGATATTAGACCTTATAGATCTGAATATTAGATGCATAGTTTGCAAATATTTTCTTTCATTCTGTAGGTTGTCTGTTTACTCTGTTCACAGTTTCTTTTGCTGTGCAGAAGCTCTTAAGTTTAATAAGATCCCACATGTCAATTTTTGCTTTGTTGCAATTGCTTTTGGTCTCTTTGTCATGAAATCTTTGCCTGTTCCTATGTCCAGGATGGTATTGCTGAAGTTGTCTTCCAGAGTTTTTATAGTTTGGGGATTTGCATTTAAGTCTTTAATTCATCTTGAGTTGATTTTTGTGTATGGTGTAAGGAAGGGGTCCAGCTTCTTCTGCATATGGCTAGCCAGTTATCTCAGCATCATTTATTGAATAGTGAGTCTTTTCCCATTGCTTGTTTTTGTCAACTTTGTCAAAGATCAGGTGGTTGTAGGTGTGCAGCCTTATTTCTGGGCTCTCTATTATGTTCCATTAATCTATGTGCCTGTTTTTGTACTAGTACCATGCTGTTTTGGTGACTGCAGCCCTGTAGTATAGTTTGAAATCATGTAATGTGATGCCTCCAGCTTTGTTCTTTTTGCTATTTGGGCTCTTTTCTTTATTCCTCTCTTCCTCTCTTCTTTTGTGATTGGATTTTTTTTTTTTTTTTTTTTTTTTTTTTTGATTTTTTTTTTTTTTTGGCAGTGGTATGCTTTGACTTCTTTATCATTTCCTTTTGGGTATCTGCTACAGGATTTTTTCTTTGTGATTATAATGAGACTTACATAAATTATCTTATAGTTATAACAGACTATTTTAGGTTGTAAGCAACTCAACATACAAAAACTCTGTATTTTAAGTTCTTCTTCCCTTACATATTACTAATATTACAAATTACATCTTTCTATATTGTGTATTCCTTGACACATTATTGTAGCTATAGTTATTTTAAATAATTTTGTCTTTTTAACTTTATGCTGGAGTTAAAAGTGATTTTCAGACAATTGTTACAGTATTAGAGTATTGTGAATTTGACTCTCTCTCAACTTTCCAGTGAGTTTTATACCGTTATATGTTGTTAGCACTTTTCATTACAACTTGAAGGATTTACAAAGCATTTCTTGTAAGGCAGATCTAGTGGTGATAACTCCCTCATCTTTTGTTTGTCTGGGACAGTCTCTATCTCTACTTCATTTCTGAAGGACAGTTTTACTGAGTATGGTATTGTTGGTTGCCAAGATATTTTCTTTCAGCACTTGATTATCCTACTGTCTCCTGGCATGCAAGTTTTCTTCTGAGATATCTACCTATAGTTTTGTAGTGGTTCTGTTGTAAGCGATGAGTTGCTTTTCTCTTACTGCTTTCAAAATTCTTTTTTTAAAAGAATTTTATAACAATGTGTTTCAATCAAGATCTCATTATGTTTAATCTATTGGGATTCATTGAGCTTCTTGGATACAGATGTTCATTTCCTTTTCTAGATTTGAAAATGCTTCTGCATTGTTTCTTCACATAAGCTTTCTGCTTCTTTCTCTTTCTCTTTTCCTTTTGGTAATGCAAAAAAGGCATATATTCATTTGTTTGATGGTGTCCCAAGTTCTATAGGCTTTCTTCACTTTTTATCTTTTTATTCTTCTGCCTGGCTAATTTTTAAAAACACATCTTTGTGTGCCTTAATTCTTCTGTCTGATGAAGTCTGCTGCTGAAGGTTTCTATGGAATTTTTCAGTACAGTCATTGTGTTCTTCAGCTCCAAATTTCTATTTGGATTTTGTTTGGTTTTATTTTTCTTTATTGAACTTGTCATTGTGTTTATGTATTGTTTTTTCTGATACCGTTTAGTTGTCTATGTTCTCTTGTAGCTTACTAAACTTCTTTAAGATAATTATTTTGAAATCTTTGTCAGGAAGTTTATAGGTCTCCATTTCTGAGAGTCAGTTATTGGTACTTTATTTTGTTCCTTTGGTGGTGTCATATTTCCCTGATTATTTGTGATCCTTGTGGATTTGCAGTAGTGTCTGCATTTGAACAAGTGGGCATCTTTTCCAGTCTTTATAGACTGACATCTCCAGTGAAAGTCCTTTACCAGTCAGCTTGTCCAGAGACTCTTAGCAGAGTAGCCAGCAGGGTCTGCAGACAGGCTTGCTGTGAAAGTCTCCAGGTCAACTGGCATAGTGCCTGGGTCAGTGGGTAGGTGATCCCAATACCTGGGTCCACAGGGACTGGCCTGGTACCTGGATCCATAGAGCTTAGGACCCTAGGGGCCAGCCTGGAAGCTGTCTGTGAGGTCAGCCTGGTGATGGGGCAGGCCTGGAGGCTAGGTTCACAAGTGACATCCTGGATCCCTGAACCGTGAGGGCTGGCCTGAAGCCTGTGTCTTCAGGGAGTAGACTGTCTCTGGAGGAAACTCAGAGCCTGAGTTCACTTGGGTGGGACTGATGCTGGTGTCTGCAGTGGGCCAGACTGGTACTAGGTGAACCTGGAGCCTGTGGTCATAAGAGCTGTCCTAGTGCTGAGGTAGGCCTAGAAGCTAGATCTTCAGGGACTAGTCTAGAGCCTAGGGCTACAGGAGCCAACCTGATGCTGGGGTGGACCTGGAACCCGAGACCATGATGACTGGCCTGGCACTGTAGTGGGCTTGGAAGCTGGGTCCATGGGGGCTAACCTTGGTCAGAGTGAGCCTTTTAACACACAATGTTAGATTATATCACCCCTTGCTTACAACTCTCTAATAATTTCCCATCTCTCCTTTTCTCTGTCTCTCTGTCTGTCTGTCTCTCTCTCTTTTTCACACACACACACACACACACACATGCACACACACACACAACAATCCCAAGTCCTTCCCTCAGTCTGCTTACCTGGCCCACAGGATCCAGCCCTTTGACCTTTCCTTTGTTCACTGTGTCCAGTTGCACTTATATTCTTCCTATAACTTGAACATTCACCACCCTTGGTATGTTTGTACAGTTTCTTCTTTTTCTCTGGAATTTTCTACTTCCAGAAGTCTATAATTCATTCCCTTACTTTATTCTAGTTTGAATGCAAATGTCACCTTCTCATGGAGGCCTTTCTGAACTTCCCTGTCTAAAATAGGACTGTGTAACCCATCATCCTCTATCTTCTGATACTGATCCTGTATTTGACCACTCTGTCCAATGACAGGATTCTGGATTTGCACAGTCATAAAACAACCTCATAGAAACATGAGCTTCTGTGCATGGAATCTGAAGCCCTTTCTTTGAACCTTACCCTAATCTACCCTCAGAGCCAGAAACCGGGTTTCATGGCCTTCAGATGACCCTTCTCTGAAATCTATCCAGCAAAGCAAGATGCCAGGGGCATGGCCAGTTGTGAGAGCCTGGATAGTACACAGGTGACCAAGGACACATATCTTTTGCAATTTGTCTATTTAACCCTCACAGAAACTATTTGCCAGGAGGCCTAACAGAGAATACCTTGAAAATGCTTACTTTAGTATACTGTTAAACAATCTCAGAAAAAAATTAAAATACATTTATCTTATTGAGCCAAATTTCCCCATGGAAAATAGCAAGATGATTTTCTCCTTATAGCTGTGGTATCAGCTCCAGAGAAATCCCTATGACAAGTGAGTCTCAATGATGGCTGGTGGCATTGAGTCAGCCAGAACATCTATAAGCATAATGAATTCTGCAGTATGCTACCCTTATTCCCCTGAAGAATAGATGCACTCATTCCTCCAGTGCTAGGGGATGTCTATGTAGTTCACTGCTGTATCCACAGTGGCTGGGACCGTACTAGACACATGGTAGGTGTTCAATAAATGCACTGGATGAAAAATGAATATCCTGTTCATTTATTAGTCTTCTCTACACAATACCAGAAGCTATATGAGACAGCTATTGATGCACAAGTACAAAAGCTCTTCTTCGAGGAACTGGCCAGGGCCCAAACTACAAGATCTGGGGAAAGGCTTTTTTCTATTGTTTGTGTTTATAATGCTGGTTGTGAGGGTTGGTAGAGATTGTGGGGTGTATAATTTGTGAATAGAAAATAGCATGGGTAGGGTGGGAGTTTCTATTTGATGCCACACACAGTTGAAATGCAGTGTCTCCTTGAAGCAGTAAAACTGACTTCCCTGGTACAGTTCACATAAGGAGAATGGAACTTACATAGCTTAGCCTTTCTAACTGGGACTTAGAGTAGAGCAGTTTTTGGAGCACTACAGAAAGTTCTGACTGATATTGACTGCTGCAAGTCTAATAGAAGAATGGCTAAAAGCAAGATGGCTGTGTCTGTTCTTGATGCATGCATTGGAAGTCCTGCAGGAGTAGAGGGTGTATGCTCTTGTATTGGCTCCTCTTCTCATCAGTACTACCACACTTGCAGGATCTTAATGATAGTTGCAGGGTGCTTGAACCTGCATGCATCCTCCCAGTTCATATCCCAGGCAGTCTCCGCTGGAGAACCACCACATCATCAGAAGATGTTAAAGTCAGAAGGGACTTTATGGCTCATCCCCTGCAGTTGTGTTTATGCTGGTTTCCTTGCTTTAGCCAGAACAGCTCTGCTTTTCATCTTTTTTCTTCATTTCACTTGAGAAAGGCAATATATTTCTGAATCAATTACAAACCAGCAAACATACAAGCTCTTTATATTACAGTCCTGGAAACCCAAGTCCAAGGATGTGTTGAGACAGACTTAAGTCCCAAGGCAGTTAGTGGCAGAATCAAACTATGACTATGGGTATTGTGTCATCAAGCCTAGCTCTGTTTCTCCACTCCATGCATTACTGCCTGTGCCAATCATTTGATGTGGCCATCTTTATTACTTAACTTTCTCCATATGTTAATATTGTGGTCATGTATGTGTGAGGGGTAAAATAAATGAGCCTAAAAAGAGGTGTAAAATAATCATTAAAGAGGTTGGAATAAAACCAGCAAGATTTCTAAAGAAGATGAAATGCATCATTTTCACCATCTCCCCCTTACATGGGATATAGCCTTTTGCTGAGTTAGGGAAAAGAGAGGGCTTATCAGAGTGTGTGGTAGCACCGTAAGGCAATTAGCATCATATCTATGACTGGGTCTTAAGCAGCCATTGCTTTTAGCCCTGAACCCTGGACTAGCCGTAAGTATCACTTGGGAACTTGTTAGTATTTGTTTCATCCTAGATCTACTGGATTAGAAGGTAAGGATGGGGCTCAGCAGTGTACATTTTAACGAGTTTTCCTGGTGATTTTCATTCAGAATAAAATTTGAACATTGCTGTAGAGAATTCATTTTGGTTCTGAAAATAGATCCACACACAAAATCCCTGGGCATTTAGGCAAAATGAATATATACACAGCGTCTTCCACAATGGACCATTATTCAAGCTGAAGTACAATTGGCTGGACATGTAGGAACTCAGTGAGGGTAAGGTTCACTTTTCTCCCACACCTGAAGATGCCAATGATACCTTCCAAATTCTCAAGAGAAAGAAGATGCCTCTGATTCATATTTTGTTTGCTACTGAGTATTGCTCATAATGAAACATTTTTAAAAGGAAAGAAAAATGAAGGATAGGAGATGGGGGAGGAAAAGACCGTATTATTTGGTTTTGCCCTTGAGAATTCCAGGCCCTGACTCCTCACCTTGCATTTTCAGTTACCACCTTCAGAGCTTGCTCAAAGGCCTGTACCCAGAATCCTCTGGTGGTTTAGAATCTACAGGGCAGAGGTGTGGATGTAAGGGGGTGTCCATAAGGACCCCCTAACTCTTTCTGTCAGACTCGGTCACTCAGATAAGGAATCCAAGACCAGTGCAGGCCGGGTGCGGTGGCTCACGCCTGTAATCCCAGCACTTTGGGAGGGCCAGGCGGGCAGATCACGAGGTCGGGAGATCAAGACCATACTGGCTAACACGGTGAAACTGTCTCTACTAAAAATACAAAAAACTAGCCGTGCGTGGTGGCGGGCGCCTGTAGTCCCAGCTACTTGAGAGGCTGAGGCAGGAGAATGGCGTGAACCCGGGAGGCGGAGCTTGCAGTGAGCCGAAATCACGCCTCTGCACTCCAGCCTGGGCGACAGAGCGAGACTACTTCACAGTTCCCTGATCACTGTAGCAAGAGGAAGGATAAGGCCTTGGGTGAGGCCTATGTCTGAGGTTGATCCACATTACTTTCAGAAGTGGTCTCAGGATAAGTTCCAGTGTGCACCTCTATCTCTGAGCCTCAGCCACCTTATTTTCAAAATGGAAGAGTTAATGGTGTACCCAATATTTTTATTTTTACCTATTCATTCGTGTCGCACAATTCCTAACCCTACAGATGATATCAGTTTAGCTCTGGAGGCAAGGGAGAGAGCTACTCATTGTATTTATTATTTGAGGGAAAGGTCTTTAAGATTTTCAGTATTGGGTTCACTTTAAAGCAAGACAAAGCCAGCCAAATTCATAACTCTGAAAAGTTCTGTGAATATTTTTGTCTCTGTATATAGGAAGCTAGTATTTTTGTGGGGAGAGTATTAAATTTGGATTGACAGAGAGATCTGAAGTAAGCAGAAAAAGGCAGTTTCTCTGACCTTAGAAATTGTTCAAGAGGAAGGTTTTGTGATCTTTCAAATGTCTTTGAGGCATAGAGAAACAGCTCTTTCTGAAGGAACGACTCAGTCCAACCATTCTTTCATCTTCAAATTAGAGAGCATTAAATAAGTTGATTTTTTTTTCAAACTTTTGAACCCAGAGATTCCACAGTTTTATTTTCCTTCTGCACAAAATTAATTCTTTGACTTTTAGTCTGTTTATTTCCTCTTTCCTTTTTTCATTTGAAAAAATATATTTTGAGCAAGACTCAAAAGCAAACAGAATGTGAGCCAGAAGCATTTTGTTTCTCTAAAATATTTGTTTCTCTAGAAGTTTCATTTGACAACTTCAGGTAGAGTAGAAAGGTGAGACTTTCCCTCACTGTACTCTTAAATATCCAGCCAACTGTACTTCAGTTTGAGTCCTGCCCATTTCAGAGAGCTATACATCTGTTTTGTCTGACTTCCCAGAGGTTAAATGAATGGGTGCATTTTCAGAAACAAACATAATAACAAAAATTTAAAAATTCACACAAAATTTTTTGAAAAAAATACCATAAATTGTTTTCTTGATTTCAAATAATTATGGTACCCTTTTATCACAACGTGAACCAAAATGTTCATTCTCTCACCGAAATGCACTTCCTTGTTTATTCCCTTACACAAGACATAATTTTGTCTCGAACATAATCCTCCTCTGTAATTTATCTTAGTAACTGAAAGCAATTTTCAGATTTATTTTGAAAGTCAAATGATTCCTCATAACAGTCCTACTAATTATATTTGTGGAGGATTTGGAATAATTGTTTTTTGAACAGAAAGTAAAGGCAAAGAAAGGTGAGGTGATGGATTAAGACTACACAGGGAATCCCTGTTTATGCTAGATGAGAATTTAGTTCATTCATTCAGTAATGTTCCCATTACTAATCTAATTCTTTATATACTGGAATATAGTTCTTGTGTTTTGCCTTATGCTCCATGTGCCTTTTAGAGGGACAATTTTATCCCAATATTTTCCCGATTCTCCCAACATGCATCCCAAACTCATACAATCACACCATCAGGAGGGAACCTTACACTACTTTGTATCCAAAAGAAAAGAAGAAAGAAAAGCAAAGGAAAGTAGAAAAGCTAACAGGAGTCTAGAAAAAGCATACTAGAATGATTTTTACCCTTCAGCTATAATAGAGGAAAATGAAAGGTTTCCCAAAGCAGAACTAACATTTTCCCTTGCTTCCGATTAAGCAATGACTCTTACACAAGACTTTCTGTGTAATTTCTCTTTATGTAAGTCCTGATTCACAAAACCCTTGGCATTAAAAAACTGAGTAACTTCAGAAGCTCAAGACCTTATTATAACTGAAATGTCTATTGTAAAGATGGTAAAATGCTTCATTATTTAAAGTAAAAGCATAAAAGAGTATTAGAGCTAGAAGAGACTCTAGAGATCATCTACTTCAGGGAGCCAGATAGGTTTTATTTCATATTGTTTAATACAGATTTTATTATTATTAAGTATGGTAAGGCCAACAGATTAGGAGATGACTTCCATTGGAAAGATAGTTATAGTCACAGATCCCAAGAGAAGGGGGCATGCCACAAGCACACATGGGGAAGCACCAGGGCCAGTTAGGAGACAGAGGGAGAGGGGGGAACTGCAGGAAATAACATTATTATTTTTGTTTCTGTGGGAAGGAACAAGTGACGTCGTGGAAACAGAATTCGGGTTAGCTAGTTTGAATAATTTCAGCAGATTCTGGGGCATAGGTGCTGTCCCTGGTTGTTTGGTACCTGGCCTTGGGGTGCTTAGAGCAAGTGGATAGAGGCTCAGAATATGAGACCTCTAATAAAGGAAGTGCTTGGCGTGTGGGCTCTTGATTGGTTGGTTTGTATTTGAATTGATTCATTTGGTTGCCAGTGTGCTCCTGGGCAGTTTCTTTACTGTCTTTAGGAACTGATTAACCCTGGGAAGGGGAGTCTCTCTAGAGTCAGCAAGGCAGTAGTCGAACATTTCTGAATTTCCAAGGTTGGGCATTCCAAGGATTTTAAGATTTCCCTTGCCTTATATAGATGTGACATGACACAAACTGACAGCTCTCTAGGCTCATTGTTTCTCCCTCTTGAACTCTCAAACAAAACTGGGAGTTCAAAGGATATTGCCCAAGTACTCATGATTCCTACAATAGGGCAGAAATTATTTAGACACATGGCTGACCCTGACTGTCTCCTCAGTGCAATTGCTGGAGACTAAAAAGCCCACACAAATGACACACGAGAAGCAAAGGCAAACTTGTGAAGTAGATGTAATTTTCCTTTCATGTGTTTAAATTTCCCCTAAAAACTCTCTACTCTCCTTACATCTATTTTCTGGAGCCATAGTACATGCACTCTCCCAGTTAGATGCCCAGGAGCTCCCAAATTTAGCACTTTTCTCTGGTCTTCCAATTTTCAGATGTCATTATCCACTTCACATCTTAATCACTAAACCTGCTCAAATTTCGAACTAAAATACTATGGTGGGGTGTGGGTGCGTAGGCTACAATGTTACTGAAAGAGAACCTAGCATTCTCACAAAACAGTCCATTAGGTTACATCTGTCTATAATTAGCTGGATAATACCTTGGGTCCAAAAGGGAATACAGAAAATCTTGCAAAATAAAAGTGAGAAGGTGTTAGGGAAAATGCTGTCTGTTCTGTTTAAGAATGGTTCTGACTTTATAACATTTTTTTTTTCCTGAGAAAACATGCGTAGGCAAAAATAGTGAGCGACACACACCCAAGAAAATTGAATAGATGATATGCTTTGCAAAATGCAAGTTGCAAATGCCGAAGGTCATTCATCTGCTGTAATATTCATCAATAGTTAGGAATGCCCTGCGTAAGTTATTTGCCTGACTAAAAAAACAGCATCCTGTTTTTTATAAATGTGTTTAGGGCGGTGAAAATAATTGCTTTTGTCATTTTGTCTCATTTTTATAAGATAGTTGATTCTGTTTGAGGCTAGCTTATGAATTTGGGTTTGTTCTGATTTATAAGTGACCTTTGGATGAATCTATAGTTGTTCCTGGAATTTATACCACAGGGATTCCCTTTCTGTCCTCCTTACTTAATTACCAAACACATCACACATAAATGTGATGGGAGGGCTGACCAACATTTAAATTACTTTCAAAAGGAAGCTTATGCTGGAAAATATTTGAGCTACATCCATCTTTTGGGTTTTTTTAAAAATTGAATTCAAGCATTCTTTTATAATTTAGCCATCCTGATAAATTAATACTCAAAATCACTTAAGCTTATTGTTCTCCAGAGTACTGGTGGTAACCCAACAAATTGTTATTTAAATGTGGCCTCTCACTTCAATATTTGGTAACCCAACCATACTATTTAATGAAACGTTCCATGTGAAAGGTCACCCTTGGAATCTCAGTGCCTGAGAGGGGAAACTTTCTTACCATGCTGAAATGTTAGTTTCTAGGATCTACTACGGCAAGTCTGCACCCTTTCTATTCATGTAACATTTTAGAGATAGGACATGAAGCGAAGAAGCTGCTTCCAGAAGCTATGAATGTTTGTCCCCTTGGTGACCTGAATGACAAATGTGGGCAGGATGGCAATGAGAAAGTGATAAGCCTGCCAGAATATCAGCAGATGTCCTTCTGGAGGCATCATCTGCATTGTACTAAAAACACATGGAAGCTGTTTTCCACAGAGGCAGAGCTCTGCTCTAAGCTCGGCGCCAGATCAGTTCATACTGGGTAATTATTGGAGAATGTTTTCTCAATACCACTGTTATTATGCCACTTTCTTGCTAAAAACTGTCCCATGGTGTGGTAAACAGAATAATGGACCTTAAAAGATGTCCATGTTCTAATACCCAGAAGCTGTGACTATGTTACCCTACATGGAAAAGGGCCTTTGTTGATGCGATTAAGGTAAAGGACCTTGAGTTGGGAAGAGTAGGGCCTATTACCCAGGTGGACCCAGTATAATCACATGTTCTCAAAAGCACAGAGCCTTTTCTAGACGTGGAGATAGAAAGAGAGTGCGAGGAGGGAGAGAAAATGTGATAATGGAAGAAAGGTCAGAGAGGTGAAGTGGAAAAAGAGATTTCAAGCATGAGAGGCACTCTCACTGCTTGATTCACTACTGATTGGCTCAGAGAACTCCAAATCTACCATGACTGTTCTTACTATTATGCCTTTTATCATACTGTTCCTTCTCTGGTTCTTTCATCTAAATCTTAGCAGTCTGTGGTCTACATCGCACCCTGGAACAAAGCCAATTCCAACCCATACTGTTTCTTCTACTTTTGCATTCCTGTACCACTTACTTTACTATATTGCACACACAGCACAGAGATTTTCAAATTTATTGTTCTAAGGATTTGTTTATACTCGTACAAATTATTGAGGACTGCAAAGATCTTTTGCTAATATAAGTTATAGCTATACTGCTTACTGTAGTAGAAATTAAAAACAAAAGTATTTTCAATAATTATTTATTTATTTATTTAAAAATAACCCCATATCATGTTAACATAAAAACATTTCAATAAAGATAGCTGTATTTTCCAAAACAAGAAAAGATAATGAGAAGTGTTGTGTTGTGTTATATTTTCGCAAATCTCTTTTATGTCTGGCTTAATAGAAGACAGCTGGAATTTCAGTCTATTTTCCGTCTATTGTTATATATTGTCTTGATTAAAGTATTTGAAGAAAATCTGGCCTCAAACAGTTTGGGTTGTAACAGGTAAATTATTTTAAAAGCTTTCCGGATAACTCTATATATTTTTTTATCAAGAAGTGCTAGTTTATCAAAGGTAATACTCTGTTACCTTAAAATCCATCACTTCCTCTGCACTTTGAAGGAAATTTTTAACCCATGCATGATTTTGTAGTATGCCTGATTGTTTGTTTGGAAAATATTGGTTTATTGAGTTATATAAATCTTGTAAGTATTGACACAATGTATTAGGCCATATGAAAAAATAATCAGACTTGTTAAAATCAACACCAATATTATCAGACAAGTATTTCCATGTTGAGAGGGCGTCAAGTCACAGTGGTGAATGTAAGATTTCAAAAGTTCTAGTTTTCTCTTGAAAGCTTAAATTTGATTGCTGTCAACAAATATTGCCAGTCATATTTTTTTTATGTGGTAGGCTCATTTCATTCATTTTTCAAAGATGCTATCAAAAATGCAAGCCTGAACACCCAAACTGACTCAGTGTGTCAGTCATTATTTTATGAAAAAAAGTGGCTAGTTCAACTTGCAACTCAAATCGCTCTGAGGAAAGGAGTTGACATATGATGTCTTCACTTTTGACTTCCAGCAGGACATAGATTTCCATTAAAGTGAGCATCAAAGTTCCAAAGGGACTGTCCAACCTTCTTTGGATTAGAGAAATTACATCCACATGCATGCAACAGCCCCAGAAGTGGATGATATTGCCTTAGAGACCCTGCTTGGCACAAAATAGCAGTGAGGCACAGCAGAAGACAAAATCACACTGAGCTTAAAACTTTTTCCCTCTCTCACCTCCTAAGTGATAGATATTAGGAAGTGAGAGCAGACAAAGGAGGAAGGGAATTTTATAGTGTGTATGTTTTATAAAAATGATAACATGATTTAGAAAAGGGGCACAGTAATAGCTAAGTTACAGAACTTTTTTGAGAATTAAATGATTTGGTATGTATTAGGAGCTTAGCATAATGTTTGGTTTGTAGTAAGGACTCAATAAAGATTGTTATTCTTACTATCATTAGGAAGAAAGTAGAAAGAGGAAAGGGAGGAGGAAGTTCATTTGTAGCCAAATTGATCTGATCCTATGTAGCACTGGACTATTTAGAGTGTAGCAATATATCCATGGTGAATCTGGGATTTCATGTGGTTTTCATTAGGATCACTGGAGATGGCCATGAATCCATCATTTGATGTCAACATCAATGAATGATGTTCTTCAGGAGGAGAGTGATCGTGGCATAGTCACCACTATGAAAAAAGGCTTAGTCCTTCTATTTAATTAATAAAGTCTCCATCTATTTGGTATATTCCTTCAAAGGACAGTATATCTAATTGCTTTCTTGTGGACACTATCAACAAATCTATTGACCAATAGTGTCTTTAGAGGCAGGAGATAAGTCACCACCACATCTCTGAAGTTAAACACACACACACACACACACACACACACACAAATCCTGATGAATGGAGGGCATAGCTGAACTTCACCACAGGAGAAGGACCTGTTTGAAAGAAAATTCATGGTGGTTAATAGGGTTTTAATATTTTCTTCATCTAAGAAAGGATATATGTAGATTAAGAAAATGTTTAATTTTTTTCATGATTATTGGATTATATAAGAGCTGTCAGCAAAATGCTTGAAAAAATGTTCTTCCTGATTTTGTTTATGGTTTTACCAAGACTAATCATATTGACTAGGCTAACTTTACCATTGGT
Organism: Theropithecus gelada; assembly: GCF_003255815.1. NCBI lineage: Eukaryota > Metazoa > Chordata > Mammalia > Primates > Cercopithecidae > Theropithecus > Theropithecus gelada. Next base: position 25,060,081 of record NC_037674.1, read on the forward strand.
GGTTATTTTTTCCTATCTAGCAGTGTTATAATTGGATACATGAGAGTGATTCATATGATCCTGCTTATATGACAGCAAAAGCAGAAAAATAGTACATGAGTACATGTGGTATAACTTGGCTAGAGAAATGTATAAATATGGATATAAAATTACAATGGGAGATGAAATTTCCAGTGAGTAAACAATTCTGCATAATATGTACAAGGCCAAGAATGCCATACCCTGCTACGTAGATACCTCAGGGGAAGCAGAAATAGACAAATGGACTTGGACACTTGGTTAGATCTCATTTCAGAAATGTAACAGATCTGAAAGAACATGGGCATTGGTATCAAAAAAACCTAATTCTAAAACTTAGCACTGCCTCTTTGTTTTATTAAGTTTTAACAAATTAGGTACTTAAAATCTACTAAAGTGATAGTTTTTCTCATTTATAACAAAAAAAATTAACAATGTCACCTACTATACGATTGCTATGAAAACCGATGTAATAACATATATGACAAACCTAGCATGATGCATAGTAGGATAAGTTCTCAATAAATGGCAGTTAGATATGGCCAATTAAGAAAAAATCAGTGTCAGCAAGATGACTGACTAAACGAACCTAACACTCCCCCACGCCCCCGCACACACACACATACACACACACACACACACAAAAAGGAACACAACAACAAATAAACAACTACATTTCAATTAGAGTATCTGAAGGTGGGCAATCAAGTACAACAGAGGAGAGGCAGAGGACCTGTGGAACGTAGAGACTCAGGATAGCCACAAAAAAATGAAAATGAAATGCCCTGACTTTACCACCCTATTTCCCCAATCAGGATCAGCTTGGAACAGGAGGGATTCTCTCTGCAGAGAAAAGGTAAGCAGGAGGCCCCCAGTAGCCTCCGCTAAAACCGTGGACACCTAATCTTTTTGTTGGAGAACTCTGGAGTCCTCCTGGTACCTAAGACCAGTCTAGGGAGCTTCCTGGAGTTCACATAGCTGCATGACTCCAAAGAAGGAGCACATGTTGTGCCCCTTCTCTCACCACAATCTAAGCTGCTACTATACAGCATCATCTTGAGACTAGAGTCTCAAGGACTACTAAAGTGTGTCCTGCTCTGGGGGCTAGTAGCCACTGTGTCTGCTCATCTCTGAAGTTCTGCCACCACTACATTGCGCCAACACAAGGTAGTGTACCACTCCACAATGGAGCAGCTATACATCCCTACACCCTGGGAATAGACTGCCTAAGAAGCTCTCCATCTTCTTCATCCCAGTGGCTGCAGCACCCCAACCTTGGCTACTTGTAACCTAGGCCCAATAAAACACCCATAACTCCAGTGCCTGAGCCCACATGGCACCCTACCTCCCAAGGAACAGGCACCAATGGTGCACAAAACAGCTCAGCATCCCCTCCCCCAAGCAGAGAAGCCACATCCAACCATGGTAAAGCAGCCCCTATGTACCTACAGTGCATAGAGTGGCTCAGTGTTCCTGCCTGCAGCTGAGAGCTTGCAGCCAACCCTCACAGAACATCCTCCATGCACCCATAACATGTGGACCAGCCTGGTACCCCTGACCCTAGTGAGGAGGATGCACCCAACTCAGAGCAGTTGCACAAACTCCTGGAGCCTCAGCCACTGAAGTATTCATAGGCATTGCTGACATTGACTGTAGCTGAAGAAACAGCACAGAGACTATACTACTGAACCCAACCGGAACCAAAGCCTACACACCCTACCCAACTGAAACTCTAGGATACATCTGCAAGCAAAACATCTTTCTCTACAATAGCTATTCTGTGAAATTGGAAGAGGTGATTATTTCACCAAATGCACAGATGTCAATGCAGGTACACAAGAAATATGAAAAAGCAAAGATATATGACACTATGAAAGAAACACAGTAACTCTCCAGTAATTAACCCCAAAGACACAGAAATTTACAGATTGCCTAGAAAATAATTCAAAATAATTACCTTAAGAAACTTAATGAGATACAAGAGAATATAGATAAAAAACTCATTGAAATTAGGAAAACAATTCATGATCTGAATGAAAAATTCAAGAGATAGATATCATCAAAAAAACAGAAATCTTGGGGCCGAAGACATCAAAGACAAATAAAAAAATACAGTTGAGAACCTCAATAGCAGACTAGATGAAGCAGAAGAAAAAAAATCTAAACTTGAAGATAGGTCTTTTGAAATAACCCAGCCAGGGGAAATGAAAAAAAAAAAGAATGAAAAAGAGCAAGGAAAACCTACAAAGCCTATGAGATACCATTAATAAAAAAAAATTCACATAATGGTAATTACACATGGAGAAGAGGTTAAAAGGGCACAGAAAACTTATTTAACAAAATCATAGCTGAAAACTTCCCAAGACTTGATAGAGATGTGCACATCCAGATCCGTGAAGCTCAGGAACCTCAACTAGATTTAAACCAAAGAGGTCCTCTCTAAGTAACATGGCAATCAGACTGTCAAAAATCAAAGACGAAGAGATAATTCTAAAAGCAGCAAAAGAAAAGTGTCAAGTCACATATTTCTCAACAGAAACTTTTCAGGCCAGGAGAGATTGGGTTCAGATATTCAAAGTGCTGAAACAGGGGTGGCGGGTTTGGGGGTAAAGCTTTTAGCCAAGATTACTATACCCAGCAAATCTATCCTTCAGAAATGAAGAAAAAAAAGTATTTTCCAGACAAGCAAAACCTGAGGAACTTCAGCACTAGACCAGCCTTATAAGAAATGCTTCAGGGAGTGACTCAACCAGAAGTGAAAGGACATTAATTACTACCATGAAATTGTATAAAAGTATAACTCATTGGTAGAGGTAAACTCATAATAAAATTCAGAATACTCCCTTACTATAATTTAGGTAGTGTATAGTTTTTCAAACCTTTAGTATGAAAGCTAAAATTTTAAATGTTTGTATGTTCATTGCAGCACTTTTTACAACAGCAAAGACATGGAATCAACCCAAATGCTCATCAATGATAGAATAGATACAGACAATGTGGTACACAGACACCATGGAATACTATACAGCCATAAAAGGAATGAGATCATGTCCTTTGTAGGGACATAGATGGAGGTGGCAGCTGTTATCCTCAGCCAACTAACACAGGAACAGAAAACCAAACACCACATGTTCTCACTTGTAAGTGGGAGCTGAACAATGAGAACACATGGATACATGGTGTGGAAATACACACACTGGGGCCTGTGGGGGTGTGGAGGGAGAGCAACAGAAAAAAATAGCTAATGGATGCTGGAGTTCATACCTAGGTGATGGGTTGATCTGTGCAGAAAACCACTTTAGGTTTGGCTGTGTCCTCACCCAAATCTCATCTTGAATTGTAGCTCTCATAATTCCCACATGTTGTGGGAGGGACCTGGTGGGAGTTAATTGAATCATGGTGGTGGTTTCCCCGATACTGTTCTCATGGTAGTGAATAAGTCTCATGAGGTCTGGTGGTTTTATAAGAGGTTTCTCCTTTTGCTTGGCTCTCATTCTCTCATCTGCTACCACGTAAGACGCGCCTTTCGCCTTCTGTCATGATTGTGAGGCCTCCCCAGCCACATGGAACTGTGAGTCCATGAAACTTCTTTTTCTTTATAAATTACCCAGTCTTGGGTATGTCTTTATTAACAGCATGAAAATGGACTACTACAACCACCATGGCACACTTTTACCTACGTAACAAACCTGCACATTCTGCACATGTACCCTGGAACTTAAAAGTTGAAGGGGGAAGAAAAGGACTCACCACTAGAGAACATCAGAATCTGTATTTGAAGCCAGGCTCCTCTAATTTCAGAGTGCCCACTAATTATTGCTGGATATTTTCTCTTCGTTCCGTCAGCCCTTTGAAAATAATTCTCTAGTAGGACAAAATACATAGTTTCAAAGTAATTATTCTATTTTCTTAATGTCTCTTCCAAGAAATTGTGAGCTCTTTAAGGGCAAGGCCAATGTTCAATGTTGATTTAATAAATTAATGATGACTTGTTACTGAGGCCCTCAGAATGATTCAGGGTTTAGGAACTGGGTCTACAAGTTAGCATTAACTGAAGTACAGACTGGGAATGAGTTGCGGGAAGAGGGATTTGTAAGTGAGCAGATAAGCTTCAGGGAGCCAAGAAAACAAGGGAAGTAAGGCTGTCATCTGCAGGCTGTCTCCAAGCCAAATTGTCCAGGAATAAATCTTATCTTTGAATTTTTGCCTACATTTCTGTGCTACCATCTTACTGTTCTCTTCTCAGTGGGCTGAGTTCTTTAAAAGGAAAACATTATTAATGGGAACAAAAACAATTCAACAATAAGTTGTTAAGAAATATATGATATGAAAAGATATACATAAAGGCAGAAAATTACAAATTGCAGGGGGGAGTGTAAAAGTCTAGAATATTTGTATGCAACCAATGTAAAGTTATCACCTTAAAATAGCCTTTCATAACTATAAGGTTTTTTTTTTTTAATCCCCAAGGTACCAACAAAGAAAAAAAAATAGAACAGAGACACAAATTAGAAAGGAAAGGGAATCAAAACTTATCATTACAGAAAACCATCAAACCACAAAGGTAAACAAGAGAGGAAAAAATCAACAAGAGATCTACAAAATAACCAGAAAACAATTAGCAGAATGGTGGGAATAAGTCCTTACCTATGAAAAATAACTTTGAATATTTTTTATTAAGTTCTTCAGTTAAAAAATAAGATCCAACTATGTGCTGCAAAGAAGACGTCAAGACATTCATTCTATCTGTAAGTACATACATAGACTGAAAATAAAAAGATGGAAAATGATTTCCCACATAAACAAATTTAAAAAAGCAGGAGTAGCTATACCTATGTCAGATAAATATAGGCATTAAGTAAAAAACTGTAAAAAGAATCAAAGATGGTCATTATATAATGATAAAGGAGTCATTTCAGCAAGAGGGTATAATAATTGTAAATACATATGCACTCAACACCAGAGCACCTAAATATATAAATCAAATAATATTCTATCTAAAAGGAGTGATAGACTGCAACACAAGAATTGTAGGGTACTTAGAATTCCACTTTCAGCAATGGACAGATCATCCAGACAGATCCATCAAAGAAACATGAGATTTAAAATGCACTTTAGATCAAATGAATCTAACAGAGATTTGCAGAAAATTTCCACCCAACAGCTGCAGTATACACATCCTTTTCATCAGCATATGTAACTTTCTCCAGGAGATCATATTTTAGCTCACAAAACAAGTCTCAACAAATTTTTAAAAATTGAAATTATATCAAGTATTTTTTTTTACCACAATGAAATAAAACTAGAAAACAATAACAGGAGGAACTCTGGAAACTATACAAAGACATAGAAATTACACAACATGCTCCTCAACAACAAATGGGTCAATAAATAAAGTAATTTTAAAGTACATTTTAAATATTCTTGAGATAAATGAAAATGGGAATGCAAACATACCAAAATCAATGAGATACAGGAAAAGCAATTCTAAAAGTGAAGTTTATAGCAAGAAAAGCTTACATTAAAAAATTAGAAAGGTCCTAAATAACCTAATATTGCACCTCAAGAAATTAGACAAACATGAACAGGCCAGGCACAATGGTTTATGCCTGTAATCCCAGTGCTGTAAAAGGCCAAGGCAGAAGGATTACTCGAAGCCAGAAGTTTCAAACCAGCTTAGGCAAAAGGTGAGACTGTGTCTCTACAAAAAAGACAAAAAAATTAAACAGGTGTGGGGGTATGCACCTGTATTCTTAGCTACTCAGGAGACTGAGGTAGGAGGATCAATTGAACCCAGGAGTTTGAGGCTATTATTGCCACACCGCACTCCAGCCTGTGTGACAGAGCAAAACTGTGTTTCAAAATTAAAAAAAAAAAAAAAGTAGAAACAAAGAAATAATGAAGATCAGAACAGAAATACAAATATAGACATAAAAAATGCAAAGATCAACCAAACAAGGGTTGGTTTTTCTAAAATATAAGCAAAATTGACAAATCTTTAAGCCAGACTAAGCAAAAACAGACAAAATTTAAATATATAAAATCAGAGATGAAAAAGGAGACATTACAACTGATACCACAGAAATATTTAAAATAACAGACTATTATAAGTAACTATAGGCCAATGAATAAAAAAAAAAAAAACAGAAAAAATGGTTAAATTCCTGGACACATACAATATTACAAATTGAATTATAAGAAACAGAAAATCTGAACAGACCAGTACTGAATAGTGAGATTAAATCAATAATAAAATGTCTCCCAAAAAAGAAAAGCCTAGGACTGGAAGGAGTCACTGATGAATTCTAACAAACATTTAAAGAACTAATAACAATCATTCTAAAACTCCCCAAAATTAAAGAGGGAACTCTTCCAAATTCATTCTATAAGGCTCTACAACAAAAAAAAAAGGGAAAACTATAGGCTAATGGCCCTGATGAACATAGATGTAAAAATCAACAAAATACTAGCAAGCTGAATTTAACAGTTCATTTAAAAAATTATTTGGGGAGGGGAGGTCAAGATAGCAGACTAGAAGCAGCTCATGTGTACAGTTCTCGCGGAGAGAAAACAAAAGGGCTAGTAGTCATTGACCCTATATGCCAATCATTTGAGAAACCATATCAGGATCCATTGAGGCAGCAGAAGAACACAGAACAGAGAGGACCAAAGCTGGCACTGGCCTGTTTTGGCTCAGCATGGAGCCAGGAGAATATCTCCAAAAGCAAAAGGGAGGGTGAGTGAGAGCCCAGTTGAGGAATTCGCACTCTCCACAGGAACCTATGCACACCGGGAACAGGAAAATGCCCCTGGCCTCACTATGCCTTCACCACACTTCTAGATTGAGGCAGAGAGCCTCCCAGACATTTTCCAAGGGCAACTCTTGAATCCAAGGGGACCTCTACAAGCCTTGGGCCCTGGAGTAGACCAGCACAGATACCATAGCCCCAATAGAGGCCACAGTTGCAGTGCCTGGGAGCAGTAAGATTGCTCCACAATCCCTCACCAGGTGGTGCTCAGTACCATGTTGTGGCCCAGCAGTCCCACTTCTGTGTAAACTCAGCCAGAAGGTGCAGCCTCTTGTCCCAGGAAACACCTAGATAGCAGGGTGGGTGATCCCACCCTCACCCACCCTCACCTACCCTCACCCACCACTGGTAGCCAGGCAGGCAACACGTGCTAGAGCTTCTGGCCCAGTGGTCCTGCTTCTGTGTGAACTCAGCCAGAGGGTGCAACCTCTTGTTGTTCTAGGAAGCATCCAGATGGAAGGGCAAGTGTTCCAACCCATTCCCACCACTGGTAGCCAGGCAGGCAATGCCTGCTTCCAGCCCAGCAGTCTTGTTTCTCTGGGGCCTCAGCTTATGTGTATAGCCTCCTGTTTTCCCAGTAAGCATCTAGATTGCAGGGCAGGCTACCTCACTGCCCCAACCACACATTGGTAGTCAGGCAGGCAACTCCTCCTTAAGCTTCCAGCCCAGCAGTCCCACTTCTGCCTGAACTCAGCCAGCAGGAGCAGCCTACTGTTGTCCTGGGAAATACCCAGCAGAGCAGGTAACCCCACTGTATTAGTCTGTTTTCACAGTGCTATGAAGAAATACCCAAGACTGGGTAATTTATGAAGGAAAGAGGTTTAATTGACTCACAGCTTTGCATTGCTGGGGAGGCCTCAGGAAATTTACAATCATGGCAGAAGGCAAAGGAGAAGCAGGCACCTACTTTACAGGGTGGCAGGATGAAATGAGTGCAAGCAGGGGAAATGCCAGACACTTATAAAACCATCAGATCTCATGAGACTCATTCACTATCACAGGAACAGCACCGGGGAAACCACCCCATGATCCAATTACCTCCACCTGGTCCCACCCTTGACATGTGGGGATTATGGTGTAGCAGGATGAGCCACAGACAAAACTCCTCAGACACCGAGTTAAAGAAGGAAGGGGTTTATTCAACCAGGAGCATTGGCAAGCCTCCTGTCTCAAGACCTGAGTTCCCCAAGTGAGCAATTCCTGTCCCTTTTAAGGGCTCACAACTCTAAAGGGGTCTACGTTAGAGGCTCATGATCGATTGAGCAAGCAGGGGGTACATGACTGGGGGCTGCATGCAGCGGTAATCAGAACCAAACAGAACAGGACAGGGCTTTTCACAGTGCTTTTCCATACAATGTCTGGAATCTTTAGATAACATAACCGATTAGATCAGGGGTTGATCTTTAACTACCAGACCCAGGGCGTGGCGCTGAGCTGTCTGCCTGTGGATTTCATTTCTGCCTTTTAGTTTTTACTTCTTCTTTCTTTGGAGGCAGAAATTGGGCATAAGACAATATGAGGGGTGGTCTCCTCCCTTAATAGGGATTACAATTCAAGGTGAGATTTGGTTGGGGATACAGAGCCAAACCATATCATTCTGTCCCGGACTCTCTTAACTCTCATGTCTTTTCACATTTCAAAACCAATCATGCCTTCCCCAAAGTCCCCCAAAGTCTTAACCATTTCAGCATTAATAAAAAGTCCACAGTCCAAAGTCTCATCTGAGACAAGGCAAGTCCCTTCAGCCTATGAGCCTGTAAAATCAAAAGCAAGTTAGTTACTTTGTAGATACAATGAGGGTAGAGGTATTGGGTAAATACAGCTGTTCAAATGGGAGAAACTGGCCAAAACCAAGGGGCTACAGGCCCTATGCAAGTCCAAAACCTAACAGGGCAGTCATTAAACCTTAAAGTTCCAAAATGATTTCCTTTGACTCCATGTTTCAAATCCAGATCATGCTGATGTAAGACGGGTGTTCCCATGGCCTTGGGCAGCTCTGCCCCTGTGGCTTTGCAGGGTATAACCTCTGCCTGTTACTCAGTTCCAAAGTCATTTCCACATTTTCAGGTATCTTTATATCAGCACCCTACTACTTTGGTATCAATTTACTGTATTAGTACATTCGTACCCTGCTATGAAGAAATACCTGAGACTAGGTAATTTATAAAGCAAAGAGGTTTAATTGACTCACATTTCCACATTGCTGGGGAGACCTCAGGAAACTTACAATCGTTGTGGAAGGCAAGGGAGAAGTCGGTGCCTTCTTTACAGGGTGGCAGGAAGGAGTGAGTGCAAGCAGGAGAAATGCCAGACACTTATAAAACCATCAGATCTCATGAGACTCACTCACTATCGTGAGAACGGCATGAGAACTGCCACCTTGTCCCACACTTGACACATGGGGATTATGCAGATTACAATTTGAGGTGAGATTTGGGTGGCAACACAGAGCCAAACCATATTACCCACTCACCCTCATTGCTGGTCACCAGGCAAGAAATGGCAGCTAGAGCTTCTAGCCCAGTGTTCCTGCTTCTTTGTGAACTCAGCCAGTGGGTACAGTCTCCTGTTGTTCTGAGAAACACCCAGATGGCAGAGTGGGTGACTCCACCCACCCCCAACTGTCACAAGCAGGTGAACAAAACTTGTTAGAACTTCCAAACCAGCAGTCCTCCTTCTGCCTAAATTTGCTGAGGGCCATAGCCTCTTGTTGCCCAGGAAACACCTGGAAGACAGGATGGGAAACTCCACCAACCCCTGTTTCTCAAATCCAGACAGGCCACACTGGTTAGAACTTCTACCCAGCAGTCCTGCTCCTGCCCGAAGTCTGCAAGCGAGTGCAACCCTATGTTGCTATGGAAAGCACACAGACAACAGATTAGGGCAGATCTGGCAAAAAATATGGCCTATCTGCCACCTTCAGCCCCTGTTTGAGAGAGTCCCACGGACCAGAACCCCATGCATAAAAGTAATGTGGGCACCGAAACAATAATCGGAAGGGTTCCTTCAAGACCCAGGAGCAAACTAGAATTGAAGCCTGGGAACCACCCCACCTCACACCACAATCAAACCTCAAAGGGCATCAAAGAAGATAAAAGCAAAAATAGCCATCCAAAAAACAGCAGCTTCAAAGATTGAAGGAACTTCAGCCAACACAGATGAGAAAGAACCCGCACAAGAATTCTGGCAACTCAAAAAGCTAGAGTGACTTTTTGCCTCCAAATGACTGCACTAGCTCCCTATCAATGCTTCTTAACCAGGCTGAAATGGCAGAAATAAAATACAGATTATGGATAGAATGAAGATCATTGACATGCAGAAGAAAGTTTAAACTCAATCCAAGGAATCTAAAGAATACAATAAAATGATACAGGAGATAAAAGACAAAATGGTCATTTTAAGAAAGAACCAAACTAAAGTGACAGAGCTGAAAACTTGCTTCAAGAATTTCATAATACAATTGAAAATGTTAATAGTAGAATTGACCAAGCTAATGAAAAAAATCTCAGAAGTCAAAGACCAGTTCTGCAAAATAACACAGACAATAACAAATAAATAACAATAAAGAAGAATGAACAAAATCTCCAAGAAATATGTGATAATGTAAAGAGACCAAATCTATGACTCATTGGTGTCCCTGAAAGAGAGGGAGAGAAAGCAAGCAACATGGAAAACACATTTGAGAATATCATCCATGAAAATTTCTTCAACCAAGCTAAAGAGTCCAACATTCAAATCAAGTAAATGCAGAGAATGTCTGTGACATACTATACAAGACAACCACAACCAAGGCACATAGTTACCAAATTTTCCAAGGCTGAAATGAAAGAAAAAATGATAAAGGCAGCTAGAAAGAAGGGGCATATCACCTATAAGGGGTATAAGCCCATTAAACTTACAGCAGACACTGGTAGAAACCTTACAATCCAGGAGAAATTGAGGGCCTATATCCAGCATTCTTAGAGAAAAGAAATCCCAACAGAGAATTTTATATCCAGCCAAATGAAGCTTCATAAGGGAAGAAGAAATAAGATCTTTTTTTTTTTTTTTTTTTTTTTTTGAGACGGAGTCTCGCTCTGTCGCCCAGGCTGGAGTGCAGTGGCTGGATCTCAGCTCACTGCAAGCTCCGCCTTCCGGGTTCATGCCATTCTCCTGCCTCAGCCTCCCGAGTAGCTGGGACTACAGGCGCCCGCCACCTCGCCCGGCTAGTTTTTTGTATTTTTTTAGTAGAGACGGGGTTTCACCATGTTAGCCAGGATGGTCTCGATCTCCCGACCTCGTGATCCGCCCGTCTCGGCCTCCCAAAGTGCTGGGATTACAGGCTTGAGCCACCGCGCCCGGCCAGAAATAAGATCTTTTTCAGATAAGCAAATGCTAAGGAAATTCATTACCACTACATCTACCTTAAAAGAGATCCTTAAAGGAATGCTCAATATGGACAGGAAAGACCATTATTGGGGTCACCACAATAACACACACACCTACATAGACTTTTCACACTATAAAATAATCACATAATCAAGTCTACATAGTAACCAGCAAGAAACATGATGACAGGATCAAACCTGTACATATCAATATTAACCTTGAATATAAGAGAGCTAAATGCCCCCATATTAAAAGGGCCAGGGTGGCAAGATGAATAAAGAAGCAACACCCAACTGTATGCCATCCACAAGAGAACCATCTCACATGCAATGACATGTGTAAGCTCAAAGAAAAATAATAGAGAAAAAATGTACCAAGCAAGTGGAAAACAGCAAAAAGCAGGGATTGCTAATCTCATTTCAGTCAAAGCAGACTTTAAACCAACAACAATCAAAAGAGACAATAAAGGGCATTACATAATGGTAATAGGTTGAGTTCCTATTAGGACTATAAGGTTGAGACCAGATTCATAAAGCAAGTTATTAGACCTCTGAAGAGACTTAGATAACCACAAAATAGTAGTGGGAGACTACAACACCCTCACTGACAGTATTAAACAGACCACTGCAGCAGAAAACTAACAAAGATATTCAGAACATGAATTTGACATTGGACTCAATGGTCCTAACAGATATCTACAGAAATCTCCACCCTACACCAACAGAATGTACATTCTCCTCATCTGCACATCTCACATACTCTAAAATTGACCACGCAACCATTCATAAAAGAATCCTCAACGCATTTGAACAAACCAAAATTATACAAAACACATTCTCAGACCACAGCAAAATAAAAATAGAAATCAATACTAAGAACATTGCTCAAACCATACTATTGCATGGAAATTAAACCACCTGCTCCTGAATGACTTTTGGGTAAATAATAAAATTAAGGCAGAAGTTGAGAATTTATTTGAAGCTGATGGTAACAAAGATGCAACGTACCAAAATCTCTGGGACACAGTTAAAGCAGTTTTGGATGGAAGTTTATAGCACTAATGCCTGCATCAAAAAGTTAAAAATATCTCAAATTAACAACCTAACATCACACCTAGAGGAAGTACAGAAACAAGAGCAAACCAACCCCAAAGCTAGCAGAAGCGAAGAAATAACCAAAATCAGAGCTAAACTAGAGGAAATTGAGACATGAAAAAACATACAAAAGATCAGCAAATATACAGGTTTGTTCTCTGAAAGAATATGATAAGATTGATAGACTACTAGCTAGACTAATAAAGAAAAAAAAGAGAAGATCCAAATAAACAAGTAGAAATGACGAGTTGGGACATTACCATAGACCTCACTGAAATAAAAAAAAAAAAAGAAAGAACTCTCAGAGACTGCTATGAACACCTCTGTGTGCAAAAACTAGAAAAACCAGAAGAAATAGATACATTCTTGGAAACATACAACCTCTCAAGATTGAACCTGGAAGAAATCAAATTCCTGAATGACTAATAATGAATTCCAAAACTGAATCAGTAATAAAAAGCCTACTAACCAGAAAAAGCCCAGGACCAGAGAGATTCACAGCCAGATTCTACCAGACATATATAAAGAATAGCTGGTACCATTCCTACTGAAACTAGTCCAACAAATGGAGAAGGAGGGACTCCTCCCTAACACATTCCATGAGGCCAGCATCATCCTGATACTAAACCCTGGCAAAACACAATGAACAAAGAAAACTACAGGCAAGTATCTTTGATAAATACCAACACAAATCCTCAACAAAACAGTAGCAAACCAAATCAAGCAGCACATCAAAGTGCTAATCCACTGTGATCAGCAGGCTTTAACCCTGAGATGTAAGGTTGGTTCAACATAAGCAGATCAACAAATGTGAGTCACCACATGGACAGAACTAAAAATAAAAACCACATGATCATCTCAGTATATGCAGAAAAAGCATTCAATAAAATTCAACATCCGTTCATATTAAAAGCCTTCACCAAATTAAGCATCAAAGGAACATACCTCAAACTAACAAGAGAGATCTGTGACAAACACAGCCAGTATCATAGTGCATAAGCAAAAGCTGGAAACATTCCCATTGGGAACCAGAATAAGACAAGAATGCCCACTGTCACCATTCTTAGTCAACATAGTAGTAGAAGTTTTAGCCAGAGCAATTAGTTAAGAGAAAGAAATAAAAAAAACATGCAAATAGAGAGACAGGAAGGCAAACTATCTCTGTTTGCAGACAATACGATTATATGCCTAGAAAACCCCATAGTCTCTACCCCAGAGCTCATAGCTCTAATAAACAACATCAACAAATTTTCAGGATACAAAATCATATACAAAAATCAGTAGCATTTCTATACACCGATAAATTTCAAGCTGAGCGCCAAACCAAGAATGCAACCTCACTGGCAATAGCCACACACAAAAAAACCCTAAGAACAAACCTAACCAGGGAGATGAAATATTTCTACAAAGAAAACTGCAAACACTGCTGATAGAAATCAGAGATGGCATAACAAATGGAGGAACATTTCCTGCTCATGGATTGGAAGAGTCAATATCATTAAGATGGCCAAACCTCCCAAAGCAATCTGCAGATTCAATGCTATTCCAATCAAACTACCAACTTCATTTATCACAGAAGTGGAAAAAAACTATTCTAAAATTCATATGGAACAAAAAGGGAGCCTGAATAGCCAAAGCAATAGTAAGAAAATGAACAAAACTAGAGGTATCATATAACCTGACTTTAAACCACTGTAAGGTTACAGTAACCCAAACAGTATGATCCTGGAACAAAAACAGACATACAGACCAATGAAACAGAATAGAGAACCCAGAGGTAAAGCCAGATACCTATAGCCATGTGATCTTTAACAAAATTGACACAAATAAGCAATGGGTAAAGGATGGTGCTGAGATAGCTGGCTGGCCATTGCGGAAGAATGAAACTGGACTCTTATCTTCCACCATATACAAATTAGCTCAAGATGGATTAAAGATTTAAATGTAAGACCTTAAACTATAAGAATCCTGGAAGAAAACCTAGGAAACACCACTCTGGACATCAGCCTTGGGAAAGAATTTATGACTAAGTTCATAAAAGCAATTACAACAAAAACAAAAATTGAAAAGTGGGATCTAATTAAACTGAAGAGCTTCTGTACAGGAAAGAAAGCTATCAAAAGAGTAAACAGACAACATACAAAATGATAGAAAATAGTCTCTGTGCATCTGACAAAAGTCTAATATCCAGAATCCATAAGGAACTCAAACAATTGAACAAGTAAAATACAAATAACCCCATTAAAAAGTGCACAGAAGACCTTAACAGACACTTCTCAAAAGAATACAAACAGCCAATAACATGAAAAAATGCTTAACATCAGTAATCATCAGAGAAATGCAAATCAAAACCACAATCAGATACCATCTCATACCAGTTAGAATGGCTATTACAAAAAAAAGTCAAAAAACAACAGATGATGGTGAGGCTTCAAAGAAAAGGGAATGCTTATACACTGTTGGTGAGAATGTAAATTAGCTTGGCCAGTGTATAAAGCAGTTTTGAGATGTCTCAAAGAACTTAAAACAGCTACCATTTGACCTAGCAATCCCATTACTGGGTATATGTCCAATATAAAATAAGTTGTCCTGCCAAAAAGATATATGCATTTCTATGTTTATCACAGCACTATTCACAATAGTAAAGATATGGAATCAACATAGGTGCCCATCACTGGTGGACTGAATAAAGAAAATGTAGTAAATATATGCCATGGAGCCATAAAAAATGAAATCACTGCCTTTGTAGCAGCATGGATGCAGCTGGAGGTCATTATCCTAAATATATTAATTCAGTAACAGACAACCAAATGTTGCATGTTCCCACTTGTAAGTGGGAGCTGAAGATTGGGTACTGATGCACATAGAGATGGCAACAATAGACACTGGGGA
The DNA here is from genome assembly GCF_003255815.1 of Theropithecus gelada. Classification (NCBI taxonomy): domain Eukaryota; kingdom Metazoa; phylum Chordata; class Mammalia; order Primates; family Cercopithecidae; genus Theropithecus; species Theropithecus gelada. The sequence continues at coordinate 25,075,262 of NC_037674.1, forward strand.
CTACAAGAGATGGAAATGGGGAAAGGGGACAAAGGTTGAAAAACTAACTGTTGGGTAGTATGCTCCCTACCTGGGTGATGGGATTATTTGTATCCCAAACCTCCACATCATGCGGTATACTCATGTAACAAACCTGCATGTATACCCCCTGAACCTACAATAAAAGTTTAAATTATTTTAAAAAAAGAAAATGTGGTATGTAAACAAAGTGGAATACTATTCAATCATAAAACAGAATGAAATCTTGTTATTTGAAGTAACATGGATGCACCTAAAGGACATTATGTTAGGTGACATAAGCCCAGCACAGAAATGCAAATACTGCATAATCTCAGCTATTTGTAAAACCAAACAAAAGGTGATCTCACAGAAGTACAGAGTACAATAGTGGTTACCAGAAGCTGGGGAGGGTAGGAGGAAGGGCCAATGGAGAAGTTGGCAAATGGATAGAAAATTACAGTTAGTTAGGAGGAATAAGTTATGGTGTTATGTTGCACAGTAAGGTAGTTATAGTTAACAATATGATATATTTCAAAATAACTGAAGAAGAGGGTTTCCAATGTACTTGGCAAAAGAAAATGTCAAATGTTTGAGATGATGGATATGGTAAATACCCTGAGTTTATCATTACACAATGTATACATGATTTGAAACATCACACAGTAACCCACAAATATATACAACTATTATGTATCAAAAATAACATAGAATTTTTAAAAAATACCAAAAGTAAACATCCTTAGATACAGAAGGCAGGAGAGGAATGGAGTAAATGGCTGAATAAAAGATTATACCATTCACTCCCCCCTCCCACCTGGAACACCAAATCACCTATCTACACAAAAAAGCACCCTCCTACGAACCAAAAATTAGTAGAGCAGTCTTCGTATCACTGAAAGAGCCATTGAAGAGAATAGGAAAGACAGTCTTGAATTGCTGATGCCACCCTTCTCTCATGCCCCAGCCGTGGCCATCTGGCACAGAGAGAAAATCTGTGTTCTTGGGAGAGAGAGGGTGTAGCAATTGGGAGACTTTGCATTGAACTCAGTTATGCCCTGTCATAGTGGAAAGCAAATCCGGGCTGAACTCAGTGGACACCCACCTATGGAAAGAGTATTTAGTCCAGGCCTAGTCAGAGGGGAATTGTCCATCCCATTGGACAGAACTTGAGTTCCAGCCAGTATCACCACTGTGGGGAAAAGTGCTCTGGGGCACTAAATACCTTGCAAGGCAGTCTAGGCCACAAGAATTGCAACTCCTAGGTGTGTCCTAATGCTGAGCTGGGCTCAGAGCCAGTGGATGTGGGGGATATGTGACCTACTGAGACACCAGCTGGGACAGCTAAGGGTGTTCTTGTGCCACTTCTCCCCCATCCCCAGGCAGTGTAGCTTGTAGCTCTAAAAGAGATCTCTTCCTGCTGCTTGAGGAGAGGAGGGGGAAGAGTAAACAGGACTTTGTCTTGCATCTTGCATACCAGTTCAGCCACAGAAGCGTAAGTCAGAGTCATGAGATCCCTATTGCAGGCTCTAGCTTCTGGATGACATTTCTAGACATAAACAGGGCTAGAATAGAACCCACTGCCTTTCAGGGATAGACCCAGTCCAGGAAGTACCCAACACCTGCTGACTAGAGGGGCCTTGGTCCTTGAATATCTAGCAGTGATACTCAGGTACTACACTGTGGGCCTTGGGTGAGACTGAGACATGCTGGCTTCAGGTGAGACCCAGCACCTTCCCAGCTGTGGTGGCTACAGTGAGAAACTGTTTTTGCCTGAGAAAGGAAAAGGGAAAAATAAGAGGGGACTTTGACTTGCACCTTAGGTTCCAGCTCAGCCACAGGGAAGTAGAGCACCAAGCAGGCTCTTAGAGTTACCGATTCCAAGTGTTGACTCAGTTGGCATTTCTGGATCTGTCCTGGGCCAGAGGGAAGTCCACTGTCCAGAAGGGTGATTCCCAGGCCTGGCAGACTTCACCACAAGCTGCACTTGGGCTATAAGTGAAAATTGGCTGTAGCCTGGCAATGATCCCTATGGGCCTGTGGTGGTGGCCAAAGGGTGAGGCTCCTCTGCCTGTGGAAAGGGGAGGGAAGAGTGGAAAGGGCTGTATCTCATGGTTTAAGTGCCAGCCCAGCTGAACTTTAAAAGAATACCAGGTAGTTTTCTATGGTTTATGACTCCAGTCACTGGCTCCCAGATGGCATCAATGGATCCACTCAGAGCCTGGGGAAGCTTGCTGCCGTAAAAGAAGGTCATAAGCCTAGCTGGCTTCACCACCTGCTGATTGGAGAGCACTAGAGCCTTGAGCCAACATAGGCAGTAGTCAAGTAGTAGTTACAGTGGGCCTTGAATGAGCCCCAGTGCTATCTTGGCTTTAGGTCTAACCTAACTCAGTCCCAGTGGTGGTGGCCACAGAGGGGCTTGTGTCATGGTAAATTCAAACCAAAAATCATACAACAGATACACACACACACACACACACACACACAAAAACAAAATAAAAAATATCAAGAAATTAAATCATACGAGCAGAGAAAATCACCTTCACTAAAAAATAGGAAGGAAGGAAAGAAATGAAGAGAAGACCATATAATAACCAGAAAACAAATTAAAAAATGGCAGGAGTGAGTCCTTACTTATCAATAATAACATTGAATGTTATCAGAATTAATCTGCACTGTGGAACAAATGGTCCTAATAGACATTTACAGAGCATTTCATCCAAAGCTACAGAGTATACATTCTTTTCCTCAGCACAGGGATCATTCTTAAGCATAGAACATATGTTAGGTCATAAAACAAGTCTTAAAACATTCAAAAAATCAAAATATCAAGCATTTTCTCTGACCACAAAAGAATAAAACTAAAATTATTAACAAGGGGAATTTTGAAAACTATACATGCATCTGGAAATTAAACAATGTGCTCCTAAGTGACCAGTGGGTCAATGAAGAAATTTAAAAGGAAACTGAAAAATTTCTTGAAACAAATGATAATAGAAACACAACATACCAAAACCTATGGGATACAGGAGAAGCAATATTAAGAGGAAAGTTTATAGCCATATTCATCAAAAAGAAGAAAAAAAATTCAAATAAACAATCTAATGGTGCTTTTTAAGGAATTTAAAAAGCAAGAGCAAACCAAACCCCAAATTAGTAGAATAAAAGGAATAATAAAAATGATAGCAGAAATGAATGAAATTGAAATGAAGACAATACAAAAGATTAATGAAACAAAAAGTGAGTTTTTTGAAAGTGTAAACAAAATTGACTAAGAAAACAAAGAGAGAAGGCACGATTAAATAAAATCAGAGATGAAAAAGAAGACTTTATAACTGATACCATAGGAATTCAAAGGATCATTACGCTTCTGTGAGCAATTATATGCCAATGAATTGGAGAATCCAGAAGAAATGGATAAATTCCTAGACATATACAACCTACCAACAGTGAACCATGAAGAAATCCAAATCCTGAACAGTCCAATAACAAGTAACAATAATGAAGCTGTGATAAATAGTCTTCTAGCAAAGACAAGCCTGGAACTTGATGACTTCACAGTTGAATTCTACCAAACACTGAAAGAAGAACTACTATCAATCCTACTCAAGCTATTCCAAAAAATAGAGGAGGAGGGACTACTTCCAAACTCATTCTATGAGGCCAAAAACAGACAAAGACACATCAAAAAAGAAAACTGCAGGTCAATATCCCTGATGAACACTGACATAAAAATCCTCAACAAAATGCCAGCAAACCAAATTCAACAACACATTGAAAAGATCATTCATCATGACCAAGGGGGATTTATCCCAAGGATGCAAGCATTGTTCAACATATGTAAATGAATCACTGCAATACGTCGTATCAACAGAATGAAGGACAGAAACCATATAACTATTTCAATTGATGCTGAAAAATAATTTGATAGAATTTAACATCCCTTCATGACAAAAAAATTTAAAGTCTGGGTATAGAAGGAATATATCTCAATATAATAAAAGCTGTATATGATAGACCCATAGCTAGTATCATATTGAATGGGGAAAAACCAAATGCCCTTCCTCTAAGATTTGGACTATGACAAGGATGCCCAATTTTATAAATGTTACTCAACATAGTACTGGAAGTCCTAGCTAGAGCAATTAGGCAAGAGAAAGAAATAAACAGCATCTAAATTGGAAAGAAGTCAGTCAAATTATCCTTATTGCAGATGACATGATCTTATATTTGGGAAAACCTAAAGATGCCACAAAAAAACTATCAGAACTGATAAACAAATTCAGTAAAGTTGCAGGACACAAAATCACATGCTAAAATCAGTAGCATTTCTTATAAGCCAATAGGAAACAATCTGAAAAAGAAATCAAGAAAGAAATCTCCTTTACCATAGCTACAAATAAAATTAAATACCTAGGAATTAACTCAAGAAGCGAAAGATCCCTACAATGAAAACTATAAAACACTGATTGAAGAAATTGAAGAGGACACAAAATATGTAACGGTATTCCATGGTCATGGATTGGAAGAATCAATATTGTTAAAATGTCCACTCTACCCAAAGCAATCTACAGATTTAATGAAATCTATATCAAAATACCAATAACTTTTTTTACAGACATAGAAAAAAAAATCCTAAAATCTATATGAAACCACAAAAGACCCAGAATAACCAAGGCTATCCTAAGCAAAAACAAAAAAACTGGAGGAATCACATTACCTGACTTCAGATTATACTAAAGATCCATAGTAACCAAAACAGTATGGTACTGGCATAAAAACAGACACCTAGCCATTTGAACAGAATAGAGAACGCAGAAATAAGTATGAACATCTACAGTGAACTAATTTTTGACAAAGGTGACAAGAACATACATTGAAGAAAGGACAGTCTACAACAAATGGTGCAGAGAAAACTGGATATCCATATGCAGAAGAATGAAACTAGACTTCTATCTCTCACCACATACAAAAATCAAATGAAAATGGATTAAAGATTTAAATCTAAGACCTCAAATCATGAAACTACTACAAGAAAATATTGGGGAAACTTTCCAGGATATTGTATTGGGCAAAGATGTCTTGAGTAATACCTCACAAGCACAGGCAACCAAAGCAAACATGGACAAATGGGATCACATAAAGTTAAAAAGCTTTTTACCAGCAAAGGAAACTGTCAAGAAAGTGAGGCAACAACCCACAGAATGGTAGAAAATATTTGCAAACTACCCATCTCACAAAGGATTGATAACTAGAATGTATAAAAAGCTCAACCAACTGTATAAAAAAAAATCTAATAATCCTTTTTTTTTTTTTTTTGAGACAGAGTCTTGCTCTTGTCATTCAGACTGGAGTGCAGTGACATGATCTCCGCTCACTGCAACCTCCACCTCCCAGGTTCAAGCAGTTATTCTGCCTCAGCCTCCCAAGGAGCTGGGATTACAGGCACCTGCCATCACACCCAGCTAATTTTTGTATTTTTGGTAGAGACGGGGTTTCACCATTTTGGCCAGACTGGTTTTGAACTCCTGACCTCCAGTGATCCACCTGTCTCAGCCTCCCAAAGTGCTGAGATTACAGGCATGAGCCACCATGCCTGTAATAAGTGAGAACATGTGAAGTTTGTCATTCTATGCCTGGCTTGTTTCACTTAAAGAATGACCTCCAGTTCCAATCATGTTGTTGAGCCTCCATGCCTGTAATAAGTGAGAATGTGTGAAGTTTGGTCTAATCCAATTTTTAAATGGGCAAAAGATCTGAATAGACATTTCTCAAAAGAAGATATACAAATGGCAAACAGGCATATGAACAGGTGTCCAACATCACTGATCATCAGATAAATGCAAATCAAAGCTACAATGATGTATCATCTCACCCCAGTACAGGCGATAAGAAATGTTGGCAAGGAGATGGAGAAAGGGGAACCCTTGTATACTGTTGGTGGAGATGTTCATTAGTACAACCACTATGGAGAACAGTTTGGAGATTCTTCAAAAAAACTAAAAATGAGCTACCATATGATCCAGCAATCTCACTGCTGGGCATATACCCTAAAGAAATGAAATCAATATATCTAAGAGATATCTGCACTCCCATGTTTGCTGTAGCATTGTTTACAATAGCTAAGATTTGAAAGCAACCTACGTCATCAACAAATGAATGGATAAAGAAAATGTGGTATATATATGAAATGGAGTACTATTTGGCCATAAAAAAGAATGAGATCCAGTCATTTGCAACAACATGAATGGAACTGGAGGTCATTACTTTACATGAAACAAGCCAGGCATAGAATGACAAACTTCACATGTTCTCACTTATTTGTGGGAGCTAAAATTTAAAACAATTGAACTTATAAGGACAGAGTTGACTCCTCTGTCATCATGTCTGTGTTCTCATAGTATGCTGTCTCTTTTGGAGCTCTTAACCACATTGTTTGGTGGTTAGTTCTTTATATCTCTATTTCACCTACTAGCATATGAGCTCCTTGTAGCTGAGACACTTTGTATCGCCATCATCCAGCAGATTGAGTTGCTTGCAGTAGGAGTTCAACAGACTCCTTGAGAAAGGAGAGAGGAAAGCTAGAAGTGGACAGGAAATGACCACTTACTAAATATCTAATAAGTGTCAGCCATGTACCAAACCCTTCACATGCATTATATCATGTGTATTTATTGTATCACTCATATCTATTCCTGTGTCTATTTATTTAATAAATATTAGCCCTATACTACCTGTCAGCCACTGTTCTATATGTTAAGGATACAGCTACTCTTACATGCTTAATTTCAAGTAAGAGGAGACAGACAACAAACAAAATATAACAAATAGGTATATAATTACATCAGGTGGTAATATATTTTATGAAGAAAAATAAAAGTGGGTAAGAAAATAAAGAGTTATGGAAGTTGGGCAGGTTCTATTTTAGATAAAGGAACAAGGAGGCACTTTGTGATAAGGTAGTTTTTTGAACAAAAAAAAGTACACAGAGTAACCTGGTGAACTGTAGATATGTGGAAGGAGAGAATTCCTGGAAGAGGGCTAGGCAGTACAAAGGCTCTGAGGCAGAAGTTCGTGTGAATGTTTGAGGCCCAACATGGAGACCACTGTGTCTGTAAATGAGTGATCAAGATGCTGAATGATTTATGAGAATTAGAGGGAGAGTAAAGGAGAAGCATGTCATATAAACCCTCATGGGAAGGCTTTGGAAAGACCTTGTGATTTAATTCTCTGTGAGAGGCAAATGCATGCGAGGATTTTGATCAGAGAAGTGACCTCTTTGGATAGCATGTGGAATACAGACTATGATGGAGCAAGATGTATTGAGGGGACCAGTTACTCCTTTATTGCAATAGCTCAGAGAGACAAAGGATTGGAACAGAATAACAGTGGAGGCCACATTTGGATATAGTTTAAGGTAGAGCCAATAGATTTCCTAATCGATTGGAAGTGTGAAGTGAGGTAATGAGGGTTTAGTCATAAGATAATGAGGGTTTAGTAATGAGAAATGAGACAAATGGAGATGTTACTCATTTAGGTAGGGAGGATTGTGGAAAGGACAAATTTGGGGAGGAAAATGAGGAGATTGCTTTGGATATAGTAAGTTTGAAATGCCTATTATATATGCAAGTAGAGTTATTGAGTAGGTAATTTGATGTGAGTTAGAATTCAGGGAAAGTTTAGGGGTAGAGATACACATTTGAAGGTCATCAGCATAAAAATGGTATTTAAAGTTATAGAACTGGATGGGTTATTATTATTTTAGTTTTACCTTAAAGTCTTTTATCCTGAAAACTTTATGAGGCTCCAGAAATACCAGTCCCTCTGATAACATGTATGTTTTTATTTAATTAGAAAGGGGTCTCACTGTCTTGGCCAGGCTGGTCTCAAACTCCTGTCTTCAAGCAATCCTCCTGCCTCAGCCTCCCAAAGAGCTGGAATTACAAGCCTGAGCCACCATTCCTAGTCTAGTCATTATTACTTTATATATTAAATTGTTTTTGTTCGTTTCAAAACTGTATCAATAAAATTTACTTCACCTGAAACAAACAAATAAATCAAGTTATAGAATTGGATGAGGTTCCCTAGGAAATCATTGTAAACACGTGACAGAAGGTCTACTGACTGAGTCTTGGGTGCTTCAATGATTAGAAATTGAGAAGGCACAAAGAATTCAGCAAAAGTGGCTGGTAAAATATAGCCACAGGGGCAAGGAAAAATAAATCTAAAATAATGTCCCAGAAGCTAACCAGAGGCAGTGGCTCAAGAAGACGGAAATGATCAAACATGGCAAATGCTGCACATAGGTCAAATGAGGCCTGATAATTGTTTTGGTAGACTGATTAGTGCCATTGGGTTTGGTCATTTGAGTAAGCATCTTTATCCCTCTTTGACATACAATCAAATTGAGGTTCAAATGGATTAAGTAATTTACCCAAGTAGAGACAGCTAGAAAGTGGAGTTGAGACTGAAACACAGATCTGCTGTCTCCAAAGCCCATATTCTTTTTCCTTCTTTGGTTACAGGGTGCAAGCTGTGCCATCCACAAAGCACCAAAGCAACGGGACAATTAGGAAATTAATTCTAGCCTGTGCTCTGCTTGTCAAACCATGTGCCCTGAGGCAGGGAGGATTCAGACTTGGGTAAAGGGTGCCTTTTCCCACAAAGGCAGGGGAGAACTTGAGTGATGGGAGAGAGAGAGCGGTAAGAAATTGGACAAGTTAAAATAAAACATAAATATTAACTTAATGAAGTAAATCTGAGCATTAGCTGTGTATCAAATCACCTATAGATATTTTAAAATATGCATGTCTGGGCACCGCTCCAGATCTATTAAATCAGACCCTCGAAGAGTGATCACATGTGTACCCTAGCACTTATAGGTAGATTGCACACTCCAGCATCAAAAAACCTTAAGATCTTACCACACTTACATAGTATCCAGAAGATTATACAAAAAGCTCTTTGAATTTGAGTGGGACATTCTAACACGTGAAACAACAGAGAGCAGTGGAGAGTATGGAATGGCTTTTCTCACTCTATTCTGGATATCCCCACTCTGATCTTCTTCAATAATAGATACAGGGGCTTAATTCTGGTGTTCCCCCGCCCCAACCCCTTACTCCCCCATGTAGCCATCCCCCTTGTGATCAGCAAAGAAATCTCTTTTCTTTGGGCACTCTTCTTTCATGTTCCCTCTCCCAAGGCCCTTCAGTTTATATGTTTTGCCAACCCTCCCTTTACTTCCTATCCAAATTCAATCATTTATCTCTGTCTGGTTGAGTTGGGAGGGCTCTGGATACTGCTAGAGGAGGGGAGACAGATAAGGAGCTCTGAAGAAGCATTCACTCTCTAGCATCAGGGTGATTATTTAAAAGGCTAGTAGACCTTTCACACTGTCAAAATTAATGTCTGCAAGAAAGGTTTCCATATATTATTATGCTAAAAGGCATCTGTCTCCTTCTGTCAACCTAGCTTCAGAATGTGTGAAACCTCAGAAAGGATCTGTGGGATGATAGAGGCTGGAGGAGGATGCAATGAAGTGAAACGAATTTGGACCACTATATCCAAATTATACAAAATTTCCAAAAGCGAACATATTGGGGAATTGGATTTGATAAACAGTGATGTGGTTTCTGCCCAACACCCACCCACTTCCACCTCCTTACAGATAAAAACTTGAAGCCCATGAGAATCCAGTGACTTAGGGCGAGGTCATGCAGCAAATTTAGAAGCCAGTCAAGGATTAGAAGCCAGGAGACCCAATTCTCAGTCACAAACAAGAAAGAGATAAATTGTGTCATTACTAGTCTAGTGGGATTGCACTAGGAGTATCATGTCATAATCTCCTAGGACACTGAAAGCAACCCTGATACCTGGTCCACCACAAAGATTCTGCTATACTAGTACAAAGTGAGACCTAGGAATTATAAAACATTTCTGATGCCCAGCCAGGTTCAGGAGCCTTACACATACAGCAACAAGCTGTGGTCAGTCCTAGGAGCTTTGAAGCCTGAAGATGACTTTTCTTAGAAGAAATCACCATAACCTGAAAGCAAAATGAATGCAAATAGAGATTGAGAGATATGAAGGGACAATGTGCAGGGTATTGTATGGGATGAGAATACCAGATTTAAGTCAACATTCTCCAACTCGGTCTCACCTTAAAGTCTAGCTGAAGACTTCAGGTTCTATGTGCTATCTCTGTCTGGAAACCATCAAGTGAAACTGCAAAGCAGAAAGATGACGACTCCAGAGGACAGTGGAAGTAAAAATTGAATCCTTGAATTCTTCAGTCTGATTTGCATCTAATCCAGATTGACAAGCACCACAAGTCATTAGCATGAGTTGAACTTCCTATAGTCATGGTGAGCTCAGCCCTGGACTCTCTCCAGTTCCTGGGAGAATAGTATCTCAACTAGCACTAAGTACCTTGGAAGACTTAGCTGAAAGGGCAAGTCAAGAGAGAACAGGACTGGACTTCTTCTTATTCCTGATTTAAAACACAAGTATCTCTGGAAGCACCTAGGATCAGAGACACCTCAACCAGGGTCTCTGCTTTGCCTTTCACTTTCTAAGACTATGCAGCTGGTTTTTTGTTTTTTGTTTTTTGTTTTTTTTTTTCCTATTATATTACAAAAAGCAAGGAAGGATTTAGCATGCCAATAATAGAAATACACTCTGTTTTCAGGATTTCAAGGAACACATCATTTTCCTGTCATTTGAATAAATTATTGGGTTCCCCCACCCCACCAGCTCCTTACATAGTGACCAAGAAAAAAAAAAAAAAAGAAAGAAAGCTTGAGTGCATAACCTTTTTGTGCTGGCATAACTGAGACTTGAAACTTGCACAAACCAGTGAGATCCTAAACTATGAAGTTGGAGTGCAGTCAGGGACAGCTAGCAAAGCAAGAAAGATAAGTCTGTCCTTTGGGATACCATCCCAGCAGTGGCATCATCCCAGCTCGGTATGCCACAGCCACTGGCCAGGGAACCATGAAGCAGCCTTAGCAGACAGAGTTCTCTCCCAGTGCTGTCTGAAACAAACTAGAAGCAGTAGCACAGCTGTCTCTGCACTTTTTGTGTTGCTGTAGAGAGCTAGTTCTGGCTTTTCTGGATGTGAATGAAGCCCATCTTGTCTGTTTGGAAGGTGAGAGTCGGTGCTGCAAAGAGATATGGAGTAAGCATTCTCTTCAGTGTGAATAGGTCTTAAAGAAAGCTGCCCTTGCCAACAATAAAAAGGCAAATGCTAGAACCTCTTCCAAGGATACTACCTACAGTTCAGTGAGCCAATGTGCCAAACAAGTTTGAGGACTACTGCCCTTAAGGCCTTTCATCTTCCTCACAATTTTATCACAGGGTCAGTGATCAGAAGGGCTTATCCTTACAAACAATTTTCACTTGAAGGGCTAACTTGGCCTGCCTTATTGGTCTTCTAAGTCAAGAATGGAATACAGCAGAAAAAGCAGATTAAAATGAAAAAGGCCTTCCAAATGTGGGATAAATGAGACAATTCCTCTCCCAAGCATATACCTTGGGGGAGAGCAGGGCTTTTTGGAGTGGCTCAGTTTCCAGTGGCTGAGACCATGACTTTTCTTCGCGTCTCAAGTCCTTTAAGCCTTGGAATTCTTTCAGCCTCTGAAAGTGCATCCACGAGATCCAAGGAAAGACCAATTAAAATCTGGTGCCTTCCAGTAAGAGATGCTTGTGAAAGCCAATAACTAATGGGGGTTCCTTGTCCCTTGTCGGTGGTTGGGTGGGGCTGGTATTCAGGGGGATAGGTCAGATCAGGCAAAAAAACCAGCTTCAGAATGTCCTTGAGATAACATAGCCATGTGTTGAAAGCCTGTGAGAGATAGGCATGGGAGTAGGATCAAGGAGAAGATTGGTAAAGGATACCTCTTGTTATTCCCCAAATACTTTGATGATATTTTATATTTTAAATGAGTTGAATCTGTTCATTGTCTGAAGTGATTCAAACCTGAAACCATATTAGCATGTAGCTTGTATCAGACTGTAATTGGTGCAATATGAACCAGCGTAGATGATTTTCATTTAATGAGTTCCTTGTCCAAATGACTCTGGAATCATTTCCAAATTTGAATGGATTCAAACTGTGACTATTTATGAATGATGATGGGTTAGGTGGATGTTTCATAGAGCCCTGTAGATATATGTAGGAGGACCAGGAGAGGAGCAGCAGTAGGATCCTTGCACATCCAGCACTCAGCAGATGAAGGCTTTGGTAACTGGACAATCTAATGGTCCCAGGCCAGCAAGCACAGAGCTGTCACTCATCCCCTGAGTGGAGCCTGTCCCTGCTTGTGACTCACAGTAAAATTTAATCCTGACTCTCCAATGGAGAAAGTGAGACTGGTTTCTCTCCAGCTCCCCTTACACTTTTCATTCACAGAGGGAAAGCAAGTCCAGGCCTGGGTTTGTATTTGTATGAGACAGAATTATAAAATGTCTGGGTTCTACATTCAGCAGGGCTCAGTACAAGTAGGGTACCACAGTCTTGTGATAATCAGTGCTATCATAAAAAATTGAAGCAACAAATTTGGCCCTGTGTAAAACAGGTTGTCTTCTATAGCAATAACAAACTCTTAATGACATGAAAACAGCTTTGGAGGAGATACATGATTAGTTGGATTCCTGAGATTATAGGCAAGTTAGACATACACCAGATATTTAGTACTTGGTCTGAAGAGTAGTTTCTATATTAGAAGAAGCCTCTATTTTATGACTAGGGTGTGAACCATTTAATGTCTCAATAAGCCATTAAAATGTAGAAAGAATAATTGCCATTTTTAGTTTCTATAAATATCAAAGTGAGTTGTATGAGCTGCGTAAGCCAAGAAAATCAAATGGACATCATGCCTTACTCTATACTTCTATATGTTGCAAGCATGGCTGAAAAGAGATTTATATCACATATTTGATAGGATTCTAATTAAAGCCATAAGATCATGATCAAATAATCTTGCTTTTTATCAACCTGTGACTCTAGGTGAAGGTCAAAGGTGAAACACCAATGCTGTCTTAAAATACATAGCCAACATATAATAATATTTACTTCTCCTTGTTGAGTTCATTTCCAGTAAAAAAAGATTTAATAATCTGTATAAGTACATTTCCCCTAATGACTATCTTATGTTGTTTACAAAATTAAATTCTATAGACTCTTGCTGGCATTATTTGAAAACTTCTGGGAGTACTGGTCACATTACATTACAAACTCATAATTTTTTTTAATAAACTATCTGATCCAAGGAAGAAGCTATTATGATTTGTTTATGTTCTTTAGATGATATGTCTCAAATATGGTAGATATTATTGCTGGTATGGACATCTTCACAAAAATTGAAGGCCAATTGCTGGCATATTTTCTTCATATCCTGGAAAAATGCAAATACAAATCTCAGATGTCAAGGAGGTACTACCCAGTATATAGGTCTGCCTTTATAAAACATATATAAAAAGCAAGAGATATAAATTCTGATATCTGTACATCATGTTCCAATTCATTTTGAGAGCCTTAGAGAATGACTTTGCTGGAAGAGTTTACATGTTCTTATTGCAATTAGAATCGTCCAAACTAAACAGGTTTCAATACCTTTGGTAGCACCTTGGGCTTTTAAATCCTTTTTTTAACCACTAGAGACCTGAGAGAGACTTAACATTTATTTAATTTGGCCAACAATACTCAACAAATAAGAACCACAATGGATAAAATGCACTAATATTCCAAAAGTCACTTTTCTGCCCACCACCCATGGCAACAAGTTTATTTGTTTGGAGGAAAATTAAAACTTGAATTCCTACCAATTGTATGAACTGTAGCAAATCTTAAGTTGAATTTGTGTGAGAACTTTGGGGAAGACACATAGGCAAGATGTTTGTCTCATCTTTTCCATTTTTCCTGCTGAATTTATCTTGTAAAGAATGAGACTGGTCCCAATTTCTCCATGCCCCAGTATCGACATCTGGAAAGCATGGGTTATTTATCTCCTAAAGTTACTGAGGCTGATTACAAAGGATTTAAAAAAAGAGGGAATCACTCATTTATGAACAGCATGGGGAATCTTCACTACAGGGCAATCCCCTGTACACTGCATTTATTTAGCATAGTTTGGACTTTATACAAATGTAATATATAAAGGCAATAATTTCTTATTAGAGTTTGTTTAGGTCTTGTAGTCTTATCTTTTTGGCTGAAATCAAAATAAATCCTTAGAGAAACAGAACTGGGGTCACAGTATCTCTTTTAAAGCCATTTTTGCAGTATTTATCAACAATTTCCAGAACAATTAATAATCCGTACTAAATTGAAGTGAATTCAGATAATGACTTTTAAAACAAAAGCAAGAATAGATTCCTCAGAAAAAAGGTAGCAGTGTTTTTAACTATTAGACATTCAGTAATGAATATTTGAGTCAAATTTAATAAGGCATTTCTGTATAGCTGTCCACCCTTTCACCTAAAATTCATAATGGAGTTAAAAACTGAAAATAATATTGCCTATCTAGCTTTTTCAGTATCAAATCCCATAAAGAAAAAAATGAAGGGAATGTAAGGTAAGAATTAAATATGTGATAAAGAAACAAGTAGATAATCTATGTGAATTCTTAATGTGACCATGAAGATGATGCAGATAGTTTTCCATTAGGCATTTGATTGCATAGGTGAATTAAATGCCATAGACTATGTTTATTCATGCTTTAATAGCTATTGAAAAGCAAAGTAATTATTCAATTAAAAGAAAAACTTTCAAATAAACAGTTTTATTTAACTAAATTGAATACTTTTTTTGGTTGGACAGTGAAGCTAAAAGAAGGTTGGAGAAAAAAGAAGAAGAAAGTACACAGTCTTAGTTAACACACACAAAAAAACAAGGACAGAAAGTATTTTCAAGAATTTTCAAGTGGAATTCTTTTATGATTTTTAAATATATGCATATGTTTTCTTTCTCTGTGGGAACCTATCTCCAGAATTAGAATACATTTTAGTGGGCGAATATAGTCTGATATACAAATACTTGCTTATAAACATCATCTTAAAATGTACTCATCCAGTGTGGCTAGGAAGAGATAGCATATCTCCAAAGGGTTAGTCACATAATCTTTTATGGATTAACTGGAAGGACTTAATTTGATCTATTTAAGATATAAAATCACATCTAATTAAAGATATAAAATTTAGAGATTTTATATCTTGCTAAGGGGGTATCATTGCAGAGTGCATGATTTAACTTATACTACTCCCAGCCCCCAATACTCCAGCTCTGTGGTGGCCTTAAAAACCAACAGCCTATAAGTATGGTGAAAGCCAAAAGTCCAGCAGCCACTGGAGGAAACAGAATGGGACTGGAGTTTCTATAAAGCCATCTTCCCCGATAAGCGTCATTATTTGTCCTGTCTGATGGTTCCATGGAAGCCCTACTTCAAGGGTGCCTGACCTGGCACAGATCCAACACAGAGCTTATCCAATGAAAACAATATTTTCTGAGGACATTTGTCAAAAACAATTACAGGCAAGCATGGCTGACTGAGGTGGTGTATAGCATTTGGGACAAATAACAGGCTAACCACAGCTTGAAAGGAAAATCTAGAGAATGAGATATCCATAGGGGGCTTTGAAAAGCTCTGACACATTCCTGGAACTGTAGAAAGCCATGTGCATATGTAGGACAGTGAGCATGACCAGGGCTGTGCACATAGTCAAGAAAGACCTGTAAAGGTCCAGTGTACTCACATCTGGCTAAACTTGAGGTTCTGTAAAAGCAGGAAATGAAATTTCAAAACTTTCTGCAAAACTGTAGTAAACAAGATTGTGTGGAGCTGTCATTAGAAGAGACACATAAATCAATATAATGAAATTGAAAGTCCAAAAATGAATCCATATATTTATGATTAATTGGTTGGAAAGGGATGTCAAGACAATTCATTAGGGGAGAGAATGGTCTTCAATAAATAGTGCAGAGACATCTTCATAGCCACATATAAAACATGAAGTTATACTTTTATCACACATCATATACAGAAATTAACTCAAAATGAATCAAAGACCAAAGTGTAAAAGCTAAAATTATATAATTCTTGGAAGAAAATATAGGTGTAAATCTTCATGACCTTGGATTAGGCAAGGATTTCTCAAGTATGACATCAAAAACACAAGAAAACAAAAGAAAAAATAGATAAATTCAATTTCTCAAAATTAAAAACTTATGTGCATCAAACCATCAAGAAAGTGAAGAGACAACCCACATAATGGAGAACATATTGAAAAAATAACATATCTGATAAGAGTCTAGTATCCACAATATGTCAAGAACTTTCACACTCAATAATAAAAAGAAAAATTAACCAATTTAAAAATGGGCAACTAATAATCATATGAAAAGGTGAGCAATATCATTACTCATTAGAGAAATGCAAATCAAAACCATAATGAGATTCCACTCATATCCACATAGGTGGCTATCATCAATAAAACAGACAAGAACAAGTGTTGGCAAGGATTCTGAGAAACTGGAACCCTTATAGACTGCAGGTAGGAGTGTAAAATGATGCAGAAACCTTGAAAAACAGTTTGCCAGTTTCACAAAAAGTTAAATATAGTTACAAGAAATTCCACTTCTACACATATAATCCAAGGGAACTGAGAACATATATTCACACAAAAACTTGTATACAAATGTTCATAGCAGTATTATTACTGATAGCCAAAATGTGGAAACAGTCAAAGTGCTCATCAGCATCTGTTTGAATAAACAAAATACGGTATATCTGTAGAATGGAATATTATTCACCCATGAAAAGCAATAGAATACTCATTTATGCTACAACATGGAAGAGCCTTGAAATTTTTATGCTAAATAAAAAAAGTCAGACACAAAAAGCCACATATTGTGTGATTTTGTTTATTTGAAATTTCCAGAATAGGTAAGCCCATAAATATGGAAAACAGATTAGTGGTTTCCAGGGACTAAGGAGGGGTGGAAAATGAGGAGAGTCTGACAATAGATATGGGGTTTCTGTTTAGGGCAATGAAACTATCAGGGGATTATGTAGTGGTAATGGTTGCACAACTTTATTAATAAACTAAAACCACTGAATTATACACTTTAAATGGGTGAATTTTGATGTTTGAATTTTATATTTGAAAAAATGTACTGAGGATCTAACAACTGTTAGTTGCTATATTGGGCACTGAAGACAGTGAGAAGAGTGAGGTCATGCTTGTGCCCTTGTGAGATTCTGGTAAGGAAGAGAGACACAAATAATTCACTGCCATGACAAGCACTATAGAAGAATATCAGAAAACAAAGAGAAGCCAGAAGGGAAAGCATGCGATGTTGTTGAGATATTAGATAAAACTTTACAAAGGGGAACATTTTGAGCACTGAAGCGTATAGTTCACTAGACAAGAAAAAAGGAAGACATTGAAAGCATCAGAAAAAAAAATGTTCAAAGACTGAGAAATCAGACAGAGCAGGCCCTGACAGAAATTCAGCACATAACATAGTGACTTCCCACTTCTAAGTTTACTCTAAGAGAAACCCTTTTAAAAATGAGACAAGGCAATGAACAATCAGTCTAGCTATGTCTCACCAGCTGTATCTCCAAATAGCAATCACATGGCAAGAACTGTTTATACCAGTCAAGATTAGTCAAGTACATGCAGCCAAGATTTTTGTTAAATCATTTCTGGGTGACCACCTACATGACAAGCAAATAAATGATTCAGAACAAATGGACGAACTTATTGACATACCTTTGTATGAATTAAAATCTGTAAAATTCAGTCCCTTGTATCTCACAAAATTTTGACCCTTAGAAGTAGCCTCAAGTTATTATAAACTTTAGTTAAGTTTTCATTAAAATAAGGGGTGGAATAGCAATAAAAGTGAAGAATCAAAAAACTTTCTCAACCAATTTTTATAAAATGAAGAAATTTCATATGCTTATTCATTTATTCAGTCATTCATCAACATTTATTTTGTGTCAATTTTGTGCCAAATATGGGGCTAATTGTTTTTCAGTTGTCTCAAGCTAGAAAAGGAGTAAGGATGAAGGGATGAGTGGCAGCAATACACTTATTTATTTATATTACTATTTAATAATACACTTATTATAATAATATAATACACTTATATTAATAAGTAATATACTTATTAATATATATTATTTATATATAGAAGGATGGAATCATAAGTACCTTTGAAGGAACTATAGGGTTGTGATTCAAAGGATTAAGTATATATTTCTCAGATACAGTTAGTACAAAAACCTTTCTCAAAGCTTCAAAGATAAAAAGATAAAAGAAAGAGTCTATTTGGAGCTTTAGATAAAGAATAATTCTAGAATTTGTTTATGTTGCCATTCAGGGAAAGTTGAAACCAGACATCAGGGCCAGGTTTTGTATAGAAATAATTTGGCATTTTCTCTAAACAAAATCCTAAAATTCTAAATCAGTACTTCCAGGCAGAATATGCATTTCCACTTCTGACTATCATAGAATAATTGAGAACAATTATAAAAGTCAGGCAAAATATCATAAGACAGTAGTCTGTACAGATAAGAGGGCAAGCAGGGCAACCAGAATTTGAGGGGCCAAGATCCCAGAGAGCAGGGGCATGCTTGAGAGGGTCCCATATTTGCCACTGTTTTCCCCCCGCACAGGGCATTTTCAAATCAAATCACGGGGCAGGGAAATCCTGAAAAAAATGGGGGCCTAGTGCTTGTAGTAGCCTCACTGACATGGAAAGACAAAAGCTACAGAACTTGACTGAGGGGCCAAGTTCCTGGATAAAAGATGAACCAAATAAAAGTGTGACTGATTTTCTGCAGGCAATTTTTGTTTTGATGTGTTTTTAACTCCTACGCTGTGCATCTGCAAGATAAGAAACCAAGAATCAAAGCAAAAAGCAGCTACCAACAGGCTAAAATGCTGAGCAGATATTTTGATAATCCATGGTGCTAGGTAGGGATATAAAAGTTGGAGTTCAAGACCCTTCAAGTAGAAAAGGTAGATGGATCACCTTGGTTTTTAATAGAGATCTCTAAAAGGACTATAACATAATAATAAGAGCAGATCAAATTACACCAACCTTGACTAGATCAAGGTGATCTGTGCATATGTTAACTGCCTGCCAGAAGAAAATTAAATCATCTTATTTAAGATAATGATATTATTCAGAGAACCCTTATAACATTTCAGATATTAGGTCCAACATTCAATTAAACTTTATTCAGCATAGCATAAAACGAACAAAAACAACACAACAAAGCAAAAGCCCAAGTGACTGAACAATAAGAGAAGAGATAGATAATAGAAACAGACCAACAGGTGGTTTAGACATGGGTATTATCAAATATAGACCTTAAAATCGCTATGATTAATATGTTTGACAAGTGCATAAAAATATGGGGAATTTTCTAAAATAGAATATGTGAAAAAGAATCAAAGGGAAATTTTGGAAAACATTTGAATTAAGAATTTAAAGAATGGACTTAACGTATTGGGCACAATAGAAGAGAGGATTAGTGAACTGGAAGATAGGTCAGCAGAAAGTGTCCAGAATACAGTCCATAGAGGGAAAAAACACAAAGAATATTTTTTAAAGAAATCATAAGAGACATATGAGAACCCATTTAAAAGTCTAACATAAATGTAATTCGAGGTGAGATTGAAAAAGAAGCAATTTTGAAGAGCTACTACCTGAGAATTTTCCAAAACTGCCCCAAAAAATCCCACACATTGACTCATAGATTCAAACCAAATAAACTCAAAGAAAGCCAAACATAGGCACATCATAGTAAAACTGCTGAAAACCAAAGAAGACAAGAAACATTGTTAAAGCAGCAAGGAAAAACACACATTACCTTCAAAAAAGCAGTAATGAGAGTCAACTTTTCAATAGAACCAACAGAAGTCATTTAAAAATGGAATCACATCTTTGAAATAGTGAAAGATAAGTGTTAATTGAGAATTATATACTCAATTAAAATATCAGTGAAAAACGAAGACAAAATATATACTTTTCAAAGACAAAAACAAACTCCTGATAATTTACCACTATCAGATTTACATTAAAGGAATACAAAAGGGGATTGTTTTGGCAGATGAAAAATGATTCTAGACACAAATGTAATAATGCAAGAAGGAACAAAAACAAAAGAAAGAGTGACTATAGTGGAAAATAGAAATAAATATTATTTAAAACCAATGCAAATGTCTGTTGCTTTTAAAGTATATGTAGAATTGAAATACATAATAGCCGAATCACAACGAGTAGAGAGTTAAATGAAGTTAAAGTGTTACAAGGTCTTTGCATGATATGAAAAGTTTGTAAAATTATTAATTGACATTAAATTGTAATAAGTCAAAGATGCCTGTTGCAATAATAGGGGTATACGACAAAAGGAAAGTTTCAAAAATTAAAAACAAACCAATAGAGGGAGAAATGCAATAATTAAAAATTATTTAGTATGTAGTATTACTAGATACAAAGTATATTTTTGTGTGTCATAATTTAGAGACAAAGAAAAAAATCATTTTGGAAAATTCAAAAGGAAGGTTTAAATACTTTGAAATATTTCTTTTTTCTTTTTTTTTTTTTTTTTTTGAGATGGAGTCTGGCTCTGTTGCCCAGGCTGGAGCGCAGTGGCGCAATCTCAGCTCACTGCAAGCTCCGCCTCCCAGGTTCACGCCATTCTCCTGCCTCAGCCTCCCGAGTAGCTGGGACTACAGGCACCCAACACCATGCCCAGCTAATTTTTTGTATTTTTAGTAGAGATGGAGTTTCACCGAGTTAGCCAGGATGGTCTCGATCTCCTGATCTTGTGATCCGCCCGCCTCGATCTCCCAAAGTGCTGGGATTACAGGCGTGAGCCACTGCACGCGGCCAATACTTTGAAATATTTCTATATCCATTTTGCATGACCAAAACGCTAGTCCCATTGAACAGCAGCTCCTTATTTCACCCTCTCCTCTAGCCGCAAGGAAACACCATTCAATGTTCTTTACTTATCAATTTGACTACTTTAGATACCTCATGTAAGTAAAATCACGCAGTGTTTGTCCTATCCCCTTCAGCACAATGTCCCCCAGGTTCATCTGTGTTGTAGCAAATGACAGAATTTCTTTTTGATGGCTGGATAAGCACATCCATTGTGTGTGTGTGTGTGTGTGTATGTGTGTGTGTGTATATATATGTATATATATGCACCACAATCAAATTTCTTTGTGCATTTATCCATTGATGTGTTTTTACATTGTTTTCAGCTCTTAGCTGTTGCAAATAATGCTGCAATGAGTATGAGAGTACAACCAGCTCTTCGAGATCCTGATTTCTTTTAGATAAACACCCAGAGGTGGAATTGCTGGATCATATTGCTGTACTATTTTTCATTTTGGGAGGAACCCCATACTGTTTTACGTAGACAATTAACAATTTTACTTTGCCACCAGTGGTCCACAAGGGTTCCAATTTGTCCACATATTCACAATACTTGCTATTTTTTTTTTTTAAAGAAAATCCTAATAGGTGTCAGGTGATACCTCATTGTGGTTTTTATTTGCATTTCCCTGATTAGTGATGTTGAGCATCTTTTTATATACCTCTTGATTGTTTGTATGTTTTCTTTTGAGAAACGTCTATTCAAGTCCTTTGTTCATTTTTAAATCGTTACTGTTTTTAAACTTTTGAGCTATAGGAGTTTCTTATATATTAACCTCTCATCAAATATATGGCTTTCAAATATTTTCTTTCATTTTGTAGGTTGTCTTTTCACTCTCTGGATGGTTTCCTTTTCTGTGTAGAAGGTTTTTAGTTTGATGTAGTTTCAGTTGTCTACTTTTGCTTTTGTTCCCTAGGCTTTTGATGTCAAATCCAAGAAATTATTGCCAAGACCAATGTTATGAGGATTTTCTCCTGTAAGTTCTTCTAGGAGTTTTATTATTTCTGGTCTTGCATTTAATTATTTCATTCATTTTCAGTTGATTTTTGTATATGGCATAAGGTCGGTGTTCAATTTCATTCTTTTACATGGGGATATCTAGTTTTCTCAATGTCGTTTGTTGAAGAGACTATCCTTTCCCCATTTTGTAGTCTTAACACCATTATTGAAGATTGTTTGACCATTGTGATGGTTACTTTTAATGTGTCAACTTGACTGGGTTAAGGGATGCCCACAAAACTGGTAAAACATAATTTCTGAGTGTGGGTGTGTGTGTGCGCGCGCGCGCCTGTGTGTGTGTGTGTGTGTGTGTGTATTCCCAGGATAGATTGGCACTTACCTTAGGAAACTAAGTAAAAATCACCCTTCCAATATGGGTGAGTATCATCTAATCCTTTGAGTTCCTGAATAGAACAGAAAGATGAAGGAAGGGCAAATTCACTATTTGAGCTGGAACATCCATCTTCTCCTGCCCTGGGATGCCAGCACTGCTGGTTCTTGAGCCTTAGGACTTGGGCTAGAAATTATAACAGTGGCTCTCCTGGTTCTCAGGCCTTTGGGTTTGAACTGGCACTATACCACTGGCTTTCATGGACCTCAGCTTGAAGATGGCAGATTATGGAATTTCTCAGCCCCCATAATCAAGTGAGCCCATCCCTTATAATAAATATCTGTCTGGTACTATTTTTCTGGAGAACCATGACTTATAAAGCCATATATGTGTAAGTTATTTCTGATCTCCATATTCTGATCTATAACTGGTCTGTCACTAATGACAGTATCATATCATTTTGATTACTGCAGGTTTGTAATATATTTTGAAATTAGGAAGTGTGGGGCTTCCATCTTTGTTCTTCTTTCTCAAGGTTGTTTTGGCTATTTGGAATCCTTGTGGTTCTATAAACTTTCGAATTGTTTCTGTATTTTAAAAAAAAAATTTTAACTTTTATTTTAGGTTCATGGGTACATGTGCAAGTTGGTTATATAGGTAAACTCATAACTCGGGTGTTTTCTGTACAGATTATTTTGTCACCCGGGGACTAAGCATAGTAACTGATAGGTGTTTTTTCCGCAAACCGTTCCCACTTCCCACCTCTAGTCTCAAACAGGCCACAGCATCTGTTGTTCCCTTCTTTCTGTCCATGTGTTCTCATTATTTAGGTCCCATTTTTAAGTGAGAACATGTAGTATTTGGTTTCCTGATCCTTCATTAGTTTGCTGAAAATAATGGCCTTTGGTTTCATCCATGTTTCAACAAAGGACATGATCTTGTTCTTTTTTATGGCTGTGTGGAATTCCATGGTGTATATGTACCACATTTTCTTTATCCAGTCTACTGTTGATGGGCATTTAGACTGCTTCCATGTCTTTGCTATTGTGAAGTGCTACCATAAACATACAAATGCATATGTCTTTATGGTTTTTATATTTCTGTAAAAAATGCCACCAGGATTTTGATAGAGATTGTATTGAATCTTTAGATTACTTTGGATAGTATGGCCATTTTAATAATATTAATCTTTCCAATCCAAGAGCATGGGATATCTTTCCATTTATTTTATTTATTTTATTTTTGTCTTCAAATTTAACAATATTACATCTTCAAATCCATGAGCACTTGTATCTTCCATTTATTTGTATCTTCTCTAATTTATTTCAGAAATGTTTTGCAATTTTCAATGTATAAGCCTTTTGTCTCCTTGGTTAAGATTTTTCCTAAATATTTTGTTCTTATTGATGCTATTTTAAATGGAATTGTTTTCTTAATTTCCCTTTGATTGTTCATTGTTGGTATATAAAAATACAACTGATCTTTGTATGTTGATTTTTGCATCCTGTTATTCATAAATTTGCTATTAGTTCTAACAATTTTATTCTTGTTTTTGCTTTTTGTTTTTGTGAAATCCTTATGATTTTCTACATATAAGATCATGTCATTTGTGAACAGAGACAATTTTACTTCCCTTCCAACTTGGGTGCATTTTATTTCTTCTTATTGCCTAATTGCTCTAGCTAGTACTTCCAATACTATGGTGATTAGAAGTGGTGAGGGTAAGTATCCTTGTCTTATTCCCGATCTTAGAGGAAAAGCTCTCCATTTTTCAGCATTGAATATGAAGCTAACAATGAGTTTTTCATATATAAACTTTATGAGGTCAATATAATTTCATTCTACAGGTAGTTACTTAAGTGGGTTTTAAATCATTAATGAGTGTTTAATTTTGTCAAGTGCCTTTTACACATCTATTGAGATGGTCATGTGGTTTTTATATTTCATTCTGTTAACATGGTATATTACAGATTGATTTTCATTTGCTGAACCATCCTTGAATTACACAAATAAATCCCAATTGACATAGTGTATGATACTTTTAATG
Source organism: Theropithecus gelada (assembly GCF_003255815.1). NCBI lineage: Eukaryota > Metazoa > Chordata > Mammalia > Primates > Cercopithecidae > Theropithecus > Theropithecus gelada. The sequence goes on from NC_037674.1 coordinate 25,099,599, forward strand.
TGCTGTTGAATTTGGTTTTCTTGTATTTTGTTGAAGATATTTGCATCTATATTCATCAGGAATATTGGCCTTTAGTTTTCTTTTCTTTGTCATCAGGATAATTCTGGCCTCAAAATTAGTTTGGAAGTATTCTTTCCCCTTAAATGTTTTGGAAGAAATTTGAGAAAAACTGCAATTCTTCTTTAAGTATTTGCAGTAATTCACCAGTGAAACCATCTGGTCTTGGTTTTTTGTTGTTGTTGTTGTGAGGTACTTTGATTATGGATTTAATCTTTTTGCTAGTTATAGGTCTGTTCGTATTTTCTATTTATTCATAATCCTGTCTTGGTAAGGTAATAAGGTAGGTGAATAAATTCCTAGGAATTTATTCATTTCTGTTGGTTATACAATTTGTTGGCAATATAATTGTTCTTAGTACTCTCTTATAATCCTTTAGTTTCTGTAGCATCAGTTGTAATGGGCCCTATTTCATTTCTGATTTTATTTATTTCAGTCTTTCATCTTTTTTCTTATTTGGTCTACCTAAAGACTTGTCAATTTTATCTTTCAAAAAACCAAAAATCAGCCTTGAGTTGTATTGTTTTATGTTTAATTTTTCTAATCTGTCTTATTTATTTATGCTCTGGTATTTATTATGTTCTTCTGCTAAATTTAAACTTAGTTCACTCTTTTTGTAGTTCCTTGAGGTGTAAAGTTACATTGTATCTGAAGTCTTTCTTTTTTCCTAATGTAGGCATTTATCACTACAAACTGCCTTGTTGGATTTGCTTTTGCTGCAACCCATAATACTGGTATGTTATGCTTCCATTTTCACTTATCCCAAGATTTTCTTTTCTAATTTCAGGAGCCTGTTAGTTAATTTTCACATATTTATAAATTTTACAATTTTTATTCTGTTATTGACTTTTAGTTTTATACTACTGTGGTTTGAAAAGATACTTGACATGATTACAATCTTTTAAAATTTGTTAGTACTTGTTTTGTGGCCTAACATATGATCTATCCCAGACAATGTTCCATGTGCATTTGAGAAAAATGTGTTTTTTGCTATTGTTACATGAAATATTCTGCTTATGTCTGTTATGTCATATTGTTCAAGTATTGTTCAAGTTCACTATTTCTTTATTGATATTTGGTCTGGATGGTCTACTCATTGTCAAAAGTGGGGTATTGATGTGCTCTACTATTACTGTATTGCTATCTATTTCTCCTTTTATTTCTCTTAATATTTGCTTTATATATCCAGATGCTCAAATGATGGGTGCATATATATTTTTAACTGTTATATCCTCTCAATGAATTCACCAGTTTTCTTAATAAAATGACTCTGAATCTGAATGTCCATTTTCTTCCCATTTGGGAAGTTTTCAGTCAGCCATTATTTATTTAAATAAACTTTCTTCTCATTTTTTTCCCTCCTCTGAAATTCCTGTAATGTATAAATGTGTATATTGATCTGCTTGATGATATCTCATAAGTCCCTTAGGCTTTCTTTACTCTTTTCCAGTTTTTAAAAAATGTTTGATTTCTGACTGCGTAATTTCAAATGACTTTTCTTTAAGCTTATTGATTATTTTGCTTGATCAAGTCTACTATTGATCCCTCCAGTGAATTTTTCTGTTCAGTTATTGTATTCTTCATGTTCACAGTTTCTGTTTGATTTGTTCTTTTTTTATATTTCCAACTCTATTGATATTCTTATTTTGTTCATGTATTATTTTTTAGCTCATAAAGCATTTTTATAACAGTTATTTTTTATTATTTTTGGGTAATTCATGTGCCTCAGTTTCTTTACTATCAGTTATGTATGTATTTTGTTCCCTTCTTTGGGCAATGTTTCCCTGTTTCTTCATGTGTCTCATAGCTGCTTCCAGGCATTCAAACTATGCCTGTTTCATTAGCACTTTGAATGAGGGAAGACAGAAAATCCCCCAGGTATCCCCCACTTCAAGAAAGAAGTTGTGAGCCAGGACTTTCTCTCCATGGGAAAGGGGGTAGGTAAAGTGAAATTGCCCTATTAACCTGTTTCAATGTGGCTATTCTTTGTGCTTGCCTTGAGTACTGAAATGTCTTAACTAGATTTCAACATTCTTATAAAGGTATTTTGGTCCATGTATCATTAAATCGGTGTTTCTGTGGAAGAACAAGAACTACGAATTCCTACTCCACCACCTTGTTGACGTTACTCCTCCTCTCTTGATTTTTAAGACAATAAGTAAACACTTAAATCCTCTGAATTGCAAATGTATAATCTTACTAATAAAAGCAGGGAGACAAAGTCATTGAAACCTATGTTTGCTTACAGAGATGTTCCGGAGGAATGACAATGCCAAACCCAAAGGCAGAAGGAATGGCCATGAAACTTCAGCACTGAACAGCAAACCATGAGTGGAAAGTCTGGTTGTTTTCATAGTGCAGACTACATTCCCCCATAAGAAAACACTGAGTAAAGCCCAGCCTTAGACTGCTACAAAAACTCGCCATTCTTCTTATCCCCAGTGCCATTTACTCTGACATATAAAATGACTCTATGAATTCTTTAGAAATGTAAATCCAGGGGTGCCCCAGCAGCCCAGAAACACACGTTCCCCATTAAGCTAATCACCACCGAATCTCTGGAAGATTCATGTTGTCACTGAGAGGAACTGCTAGTACTCTACAGTCAGTTCTGGATTTGGCCAATAGTCCTATTTTTTGAGAATTTATACCCCTTTTGGGTCATTAGTTGTTTTGTTTTACAGTCATAGAAGCCTGGCCAATGACAATAATTTGCCTGAGATACAGGTTCAGTGCCACTTTTCTGTCTGTATAAAAAGGAATCACAGCAAGTTCCAACAGATCCTGTCAAGAAAGAGGTCAGCATCATGACTGGTAAAGCTGTCTCAGATTGACTACTTAGTTCCACTGTTACACGGCCCATTTGTGAAGGGTGGGAATAACAAGAACAGCATTTTGTGATATTTGGGTGACTATGGAGACTAATTTTAGGCCTACACATGGAGTACAAGGACAAGGCCGTCTTCCCCAGACAAGTGTTGCCGTTAGAGCCCGACAAAATATATGCAGAGGAATTTCAAAGGCACTACTGTGAAATTATTTTTTCTTGCCTTGTCATAATTTTTTCTTTTAACTTAAGAAAAAATGGTGCATTGGTGTCATTTCCCAGAAAGTACATGATTCTTCTCTCTGCAATACCCATCCCTTGGTGAAAGAACTATCACAGACACATTAAGGTAAAGCAAAAAATTTTAACCACACTTAAAACCCATTCCTTAATCTAGGTTAAAGAACTTAAGAGTGGAAAAATTATGAACTTATTCCCTTCCATTTTTACTTTACTCTCTTTCTTATGTGCACATTTTATCTCTGCATCAATAATCAAGGACTCAGAAATGTGCTTAGAGGGTTATCCCTCCCTCCCACCCCTGCCATTAATTCACTAGCTCCCTTTTCTTAAGAACTGTGTTCTACAATCTCATCATAGACAACATTATTCTCTTGCTAACTCCTACTCATCATGTATCTGCGATATTATGCAGATCCAGGCCTTTAGTAGAACCTGGAATAGTGAAAAAAACCCAAAGACAGTGTTTGAAAGCCATACCAACAATACAATGGGGAGGGTATTACAGTGAAGTGCTGGTTTAAGGCCAAGGGAGTGAGTGGGTCCCCCCAGCAACAGGTGCATTCACTTCCACACCCACTTTGGTCTGTCCTAATTAGCATATCATTTCAATCGTCAAGGCCACCAATGATGACTGTACCTCAGCTTCCAATGAACAGGAATTAAAGAAAAATTAACTCAAAGATATCTTCCTCTCCATCTGTTATGGAGTTACTAGAGTTTATTAAGTGTCTAGAGTCTATTTGTTGGACAATCCTTTGGCTTAAGCTGCCTTCACACTCTGATTCATCCTTCCCCTGACCTATTCCTTGCCCCACACCCATCTCCCATCGTATTTTGAAAGGTTAATGGCTGGCTCCAATCACTGGCAGTCCTCTTTGCTATTAAGCATGGTTTTCATTTCCTTGTTTTTATAAACTAGTAACCATATAAGTTTCCTCCTAGGACTGCAACATGCAGTGCCAGAACAAGCCAGTTAAAGCTTTGCTTCTTCGGGTCATAAACCATTCCTGAACACCAACTGGGTGGAACCAGGAGTTGGCAAAAGAGATCCAATCCAAATTTGGCATGACTGGTGGGAGAAACTGAAGGAAACAATGTCCTTACAAAAGATAAGAGTCATCTGATTGGCTGTATCATTATCTGGTGGATTCTATATCAAATATATTTCCTCCACTGGCCCTAAATATTGTCGCATTACATGAGTTAGCAAAGGAAAATAAGAAAGCCTTTAAATGTTGGGGAGTGCTAAAGGAGAGAGAAAAAGTATGGATGATGTACTTTGTAGTCCTCAGTTTGAAAGCATGGGCAGCTCCATCATTCTTATCTCCATCTCTGACCCAAGCAAGTTCCTGAACCTCTTTCTGCCTCAGTTTTATTATCACTGAAATGGGAATCTCAATACAACCTTCCTCATAGGAAATAATGCATTGTAAAACATATAAAGTACTTAGTCTAGCGAAAAATACATAATGAGGGCTCAGCAAATGGTAAATGTAAGATAAAATTATATTTTTATTAACAAAGTTCACCTGGCTTACCCAAACCTGTTCATGTGCTCAGATACAGAAAGAAGTACATGTACTCAGACACCGATGACTCTGGGACTCGGGGGTTCTTTGCTCCAATTGCAGCCTGTTGAGGCTTGGGTAGGTTAGACAATGGCTGCAGAGAGAATCTCTGAATCTATAAAAACACAAGGCATGAATTGTGAGTGGATGAATCGACTGCCTCCCCTCAAAGATATGAACATACGATATTTTTACAGCCTAAGCCCCATTGCACATTCACATTAGCCTTGGGACTACTCCCATCCAAGCTTTCAATTTACCTAGAAGGGGCCAGGTATACCTTTTATTCTGAGGTCAGAGTAATGGAGGTATATGAGCCTCTGATATATGAGCCAACACATACACACACACATACACACCCCTACACACATATGCATGTGTGCACACACACATATCCAAATTTAACATAAATCCAAAGAGTCACTCTTAGGGAGTCTTCCATGGAGACTTGGTTGGATATTGGCTCTGTATTTATCAAATTCTTTGAGTTTGATTAACAGTCTTACCTCTTCCTAACTCCTCAGCAACTTACTAAACCTCTCTATGCTTCATTTTTCTCTTTGTAAAATGGGAATTACAATAGTTCTTACTATTCGTTTAAATTATATGATGCATGTAACATGCCTGGCATGCACGGTACATCTTTTTATTTTATTTATTTATTTATTTATTTATTTATTTATTTATTTATTTGAGACGGAGTCTCGCTCTGTCGACCAGGCTGGAGTGCAGTGGTGCGATCTCCGCTCACTGCAAGCTCCGCCTCCCGGGTTCACGCCATTCTCCTGCCTCAGCCTCCCGGCATGGTACATCTTTTAGTAAATATTAGCTATTGACTTTATTTTTGTTTTAATTAAAAAAAAAAGAAGACATATCATAAGCCCAATCTGGAGCCCCAAGGCAAAGCTTCTTTTCACCAAAGACAAAACAATTATATTTCATTCAGAGGTTTGTTTCAAAATATCTGTCAGATATTAGCAAAAAGAAAAATACAAAGACTCAGAGACTGAAAGAAAATAACCCAAAATATCCAGTGACTTTCTCTTAGTGATGGGCTTATAGAAAATTATTTTTTGCTTTATATTTTTCAAAAATTCTAAAACTCTATAATGGGCACAAATTACTTATATAGTCACAAAAAGTCATTATTTTTACAAATATTCACACACATAATTGCCTTATGACAGTGCGTGTACCTTAGCCTCTCTACTCAGTTCCTCATACTTACCTGCATATCTCCAAGGTGGTCTCTGCTGAATTCTCTGGTCGATGATGATGCCTAATGACTGGGAGATTATAAATCTCTCTCTTTCTCTCTCTCTCTCTCTTGCTCGCTCGCTCTCTTTCTTTCTCACTCTCTCTGTGGCTCTGTGTGTGTGTGTGTGTGTAAAGTTATTAGTCTAATTTAAACTTTTTTGCTCTGTTTCATTTTTGAAATGTTCAAATAAAATACCAAAATCTACAAAGAACCCACTCTCAAGGATGATCACACGTTACTATTTAGTCATTTTGCTCCAGATATTTTGTTTAAATGTGTAAAACAGAATACTATAAATGAAAGCAAGTTTCTTTTGTTTCTTCAAGTTCCAACCCCTTATCTCTTTCTTTATGAGAAGCTATTATTATAAATTTGAAGGGTACCATTTCAGTCCACATTTTTGTATTTGAATTGCATGTGTGTGTCTTCATAAACATGCTTTGCATGCCTTGAAGTGTTTACAGATTCTTTCGTGCTGTATCATTTTAAGCTTGCTTATTTTCACTCAAATTATGTTTTATAGATCAGTGTGATCCAATAAAAATATAATATGAGCCATACATGTAATTTTAAATTGTTTAGTGGCTGCAACATAAAAAGTAAAAAGCAGGTAAAATCAAATTTATTGTATATTTTATGTAACCAAATATATTGAAAATATTATTTTAATGTATGACCTTAGCCATATTTCAAGTGCTAAATAGCTTTATGTGGCTAGTGGCTACCATATTGGATAGTATAATTCTAGTTCTATTCATATTGTTATATATTCACTTGTTAAATACATATACTATAATATCTATCATATATTTATATATAATTATATATATTTAGAATAAATAAATACATATATGTAAAATTTACCATGACAGATGTACCCATTCAGTTATTGATGGACCATTCACATAATAATGCAAAGTTAGATTTTTCCCTGTTGCAAATAATGTTTTGTTGGACTTTTTTGTCTTGTCTTCTGCTGTGCATAAACAAGAATTTCTTTTGATGACTACCTGTGAATGGAGTGCCAGGTTCATAGGAGTGAGCATCTAGTTGTACAACGTTACCAAATTGTTAACCATTGGTGATACCAATTTGGTAAAACTGTTATCTAAATTGTTATCCATTAGTAAATTAGTGATTGTATTAATTTACATTATCTACAGTAGGGGTCGAGAGAGTTTGATTCCAAACATCTTTACTACAGACTGTGAGGATGAAATCCCACTTCTACTTCTTATTAACTGAGAGACCTAGGCAAAACAACCTCTGTTTACTTTTATGTGGAGTTGGAATAATAAAAAATGTACCCATCTCATTGTTGTATTAGATGAGCTAATACATGTAAAGAAAACATTTAGATCCATCCTGTAAAATAGTAATCCCTCAATAAATGTAACCAATTGTTATTGTTGTTATTATCATCTTATTTGTTCTTCATAGCTGCTTTGTGTAGTAAGCTGAACAGGTATTATTATTATCAAGATAAAGGGATTGAATAAGACTCAATCCAAGTCTAGGATTCATTAAATGATATAATGTTACAGCTACAATAAGATTATTTTACCCCATCTTCCTCTTGCTTTAAAGAAGAAAAAAATTGGGGTTTCCTGGGATATTAATTAACTTCTCCAAATTTGATAAGTATCAGAATCTAGACATAAGTCTTCTTACTCTTGGATATTACTAGTTGGGAAAAATCCATCTCTTCCTCAAGAAACATTGGAAGAAACATAATTTCAGCCATGATCAAATGACAAAGTTCATGGGAAATACCACAGATGTATAATTTCATTAAATTGAAACAAAAATCTAGAATACTTTCCTCCTGCATTTTGATATTTGGTTAGAATTTCAGTTCTGTCTATCACCACTACACCAACATCATTAATACCACCACACCACCAGTACTACCATGCACACTCTTCCCGGTTGCAATTATACCTACTTAAACTGGAATATGTGGTACTTCTCAGTATTTATTATGGCTCCATAATACTGAGTGAGAGTAAATTAGAACCCAATGCTTGGCTTAGAAGAGATATCAAGGCCAAAGCAGGTAAGAATTCTAGGACTTAAATTCTACTGAAATTCTCCCCTTCTTTTCAATCATTGTGTGTATATTTCTCTTTGAGTCTTTGGGCATATTTATTATGGCTGTTTTAAAGTCCTTGTCTGGAATTTCCATTTCCTCAGGGTCAGTTTCTATTGAATACCTTTTTTCTCTAGATTATTTGTTGTTGTCTTTGTGTATCTGGTGATCTTCGACGGCAACTGGACATTATAAATTATACATTGCAGAGTCTCTGGATTCTACCATGTTCTTTTGAAGAGTAATTTATTTATTTATTTATTTATTTATTTATTTATTTAGAGACAGAATCTTGCTCTGTTGCCCAGACTGGAGTGCAATGGCACAATCTCAGCTCACTGCAACCTCCGCCTCCCGGGTTCAAGCAATTCTCCTGCCTCAGCCTCCTGAGTAGCTGGGAATACAGGTGTGTGCCACCAGCCCAGCTAATTTTTGTATTTTTAGTAGAGACAGGTTTCATCATGTTGGCCAGGCTGGTCTCAAACTCCTGACCTCAAGTGATCCACCCACCTTGACCTCTCGAAGTGCTGGAATTACAGGTGTGAGCCACTGCACCTGGCCTCAAGATATGCTTTGAAGGAAGATCTGATAAACTGCTTAATTTTCTGTGCCTTAATTTTATCATTTGTAAAATGGAAATAATAATTATACCTACCTTACAGTAGGTTATAGTAAGGATTAAATATGATATGATGATATGTAAAATTCTCAGCACATTCAATAAATATTAGCTCCTCTTATTGTGAAAAGAGTACTGGGTAGAAGAGAGTAGATCTATGCTGTATTTCAATTCTACGTTAAGCTCAAGATATGGCCTCAGTTTCTTACCAGTATAATGTTGGGATGGGATGGTGATTATAAAGTCATGGAATAGTAGAGCTGTATGGGGCCTTTGGGATTTTTCTTTTCTTTCTTTCTTTTTTTATTTTGGACAGGGTCTCATTCTGCTGTCTAGGCTGGGGTGCATTGGCATGATCTGGGCTTACTGCAACCTCTGCCTCCTGGGCTTAAGTGATCCTCCCACCTCAGCCTTATGACTACCTGGGACTATAGGCACATGCCACCACACCTGGCTAATTTTTGTAGTTTTTGTAGAGACAGGGTTTTGCCATGTTGCCCAGGCTGGTCTCAAACTCCTGAGCTTAAGATTAGCCTCCCAAAGTGTTAGGATTACAGGCATGGGACATTGCACGGCTGACCTTTGAGATTATTGATGTCATCCTATCAGTGAGGGAAGAATAGGCATCCTGGGAAGGTAAAACCATAGCGTTGAACTTTGTGGCATTATGAGGCTCTGAGAAACTTCAGTTATTCTCAGTATTCCATGATGTTACTGAACATTCTTTTATAAGGGCTCTTTTAGCCCTCTGTCATACCTTCTCCTCATACTTAAGTTATCATATTCCTTTTCTGATCTTCCGAATTCACAGATTTCTCAGGAGCATGAGAAATATGTCAAATAAACATTTAATTATCTTTCCTGCTTTTCCACATCTGTGCATTCAATGATTCATACCATTAGGAGTACTACCTGTCTCTACTAAAACTACAAAAATTTGCCGGGCATGGTGGTGCACAGCTGTAGTCCCAGTTACTCGGGTGGGTGAGGCAGGAGAATTGCTTGAACCTGGGAGGCGGAGGTTACAGTGAGCCGAGATCATACCACTGCCCTCTATCCTGGGGCAACAGAGAGAGACTCCATCACACACACAGACACACATACACATACACACACACAAAGCATATCTTGAATCCATTATTAATTTTTCTCACCAACATCATCAGTACCATAGTCCAAGCCTATGCCATCTCTCTCCTAGATGCCTATATTCTAACTGCTCTGCCTGTTTCCGCTCTTGCTGCCTCCCAGTTCATCATCTCTCAGAAGCCAACGTCATCTTTCAAAAACATAAATCAAATTATGTTACACTTCTGCTTACACTCTCCAATAGTTTCTCATTGCACTTAGAATAAAATATAGACTCCTTTCCATGACCAGGCCTTTATCTGTCTTTCTGACCTCACCTGCTGCCATATTCTTCTGGAGGGTTGTTGTTAAAATCCCTGTCTTCACGTTCTTCAAACAGGCAGCTTCTGCTGGGCTCCAGCCCTTCACATTGCACAGACTGCTCTTTCCCAGCATCTTTAAACCTCGTCATTCAGCTTTCAACTAGAATGTCACCTTCTCAGAGAAATCTTCCCTGCCCGTTCAAGCTAAGAACACTGTGCCTCGTCCCCACTCACCACCCATGGCCATCGCTCTATTCCACTATACTACTTTTTTTTTACCTTAAGTAATTATCACCTCTGAAATTACCTTATTATTTACTTGTTTATGTTTTCCCTCCTTCACTAGAATGTACTCCATATGTTAGTCTTAGGTTCTCTAAGAAGCAAACACTAAAATGGGATTAAACGTGCCAGGATTTTTATCGGGTGAAATGCCTGAGAGAGAAAATGGGGAGGGAGCATAAATTTGAGAGAGCCCTGAAAACGTACTGGAAGCTGGATCCTGAGTGAAGGACAGAGGAGAGGAGAATTAGGTTGAAGTGAACTAGACTGCTGTGCAGTCTAAAGAATGCTCAACAAGACCATCACTGAGTTTTCCGGTTGTGTCTCCCAGGAATGAACATGCCTTAGCATCCCTACTGTAGTTAGTCACTCTTGGGGAGCAGCCCATGGGAAGCATAGCCTGGTGCAAATGTTACACTGGATTTCAGAGCACAGAATCTGAGGCCCTCAATCAATTTTGCTCCTGTAGTTGGAGATCTCTGAGGTACACTGTCATGGCTGCCACACTTTGTAAGAACAAGGGCTGTGTTACTCGTCCATTGTCAGCGATTTCCACAATATCTGACATATAGAAAATATTCGAGACATATTTGTAGGATTTATGAATGAATGAACACAAGAATGAAGAATGTTGCCCAAGATCACATAGGTGGAAGAGCAGAATTTAGAAAACAGCCTCTCTAATTTTAGACAGTTAGTGCTCTTGCTGCTTCTTGGCTATACTCACTATATTATATTGCTTCTTACATCATAAACCAGGGAAAACAAAAAAAGTACCCTCGATTAAACCTTTCAGGTATATTTATGTCCCTTCTGCAACATATTGTCTATAACACAGATTTATTTCTTGTATCTGATCAAAAAGAACAGAAAGGCTTACCCACCATCATGCAAAAGAAATAGCACTAACCATCTCCCATCCAGCCCAATATATTAGATACACAAAGTATAATATGTTGTCTTTAAGTGCAGTTACAAAGGAGAGAGGAAAAACAAAAGCCCATGCCCTTCCGGAAGGATTGGGAGTGAGCATTAACTGAACTTTTTTTATTTTTCTGAGACTGAGTTTAGCTCTTTCGCTCAGACTGGAGTGCAGTGGTGCAATCTTGGCTCACTGCAACCTCCACCTTCCAGTTTCAAGTGATTCTCCTGCCTCAGCCTCCCAAGTAGCTGGGATTACAGGCACCCGCCACCACGCCTGGCTGATTTTTGTATTTTTAGTAGAGACAGGGTTTCACCATGTTGGCCAGGATGGTCTCGAACTCCTGACCTTGTGATCCACCCACCTCGGCCTCCCAAAGTGCTGGGATTACAGGCGTGAGCTACCGCGCCAGGCTAACTGAACTTTCATTAAATGTCATGCATAGAAGAGTTGTGCATTCATGTTACCTCTGTCTGATACAATAATCAATAAAGTCTGGGATATTTATATAAAGGAATTGAGTTTTATCACAAAGGACAAATATCTAACTTGACCATCTTACAAAAATGCTCAAAACCAGAAAAGACATCTTAAAATAAGCCTCAGTGCATGCAAGACAGGCAAAATAATAGAAACCACATACAATTATTTTTAAATGTTATACTTTGAAGCTGACAGTTTGAGATCAAAGACAGTGGTGAATTGCTTATCGAAAACATCTCCTCAGAAACTTGGATGACAAAAAATAAAACAACTTTGTTCTTAGCCTTAATAATTTTTCTTAAAACCAAAATAGGATAGCACTAGCTGTCCACAGACAGAGTCAAACACAGTGAGTAAAGAAAAACTGTTGGCATGTAAGAGAACCTGATACAGTGACTTGTATAACCCAGAATAGCTCATTTGCTGTAAATACATCTTTATTTTGAAACCCTTTTCATTCTATGTAGTGAAGGGGTTTCCTTCTGTATCCTTGACCTGGAGCCAAGAGAAGAGTATTTTGTATTAGCCTGGGATCTTCAAGTTATTTTGACTCAGGGATTGGAAAGGCTACAGTGGTTGAAGAGAGATGAGAAGAAATGAAGTAGGAAGAAATAGTTAATCATAAAAGAAGACATGGAATTTGGGATAAATGGGTTCTAAAATATCACCATTATTTGCCTAGGTGGAAATTAGGCAAGTGAGAGAGGAGTTCACGTGGCATGAGAGGAAGAGAGGACAGCAGCCTGACGATGGAGGGCTCTGTTGGAGTCAAGTGTAAAACACTTGCTTGCATGCTAATTTTGCCTAATGCATTTGTTTCTAATTATGGTTTATATACAGATCCCTGAATTCCACTTTAGACTTACTAAATCAAAATCTCTGCCAGAGCCACTGCTAGCAGGACACGCCCCTACACATGCATAGTTCCCCCATTACCAACATCTCCCCAACAAAGTGGTACATTTGTTTCAATTGAGGAACCTCCTTTAGCACATCATAATCACTGGAAGTTCATAGTTTATTAGAGTTAACTCTAAGTATTATACATTCTATGGGGTTGGACAAATGTATAATAGCAAGTATCTACCACTATAGTATAATACAGAGTATTTTCACTACCTTAAACATCCTCTCTGCTCTGCCTATTCATCTCTGTATCCCCCACCCCAAACCCCTGGGAACCAGTGATCTTTTATTGTCTTTTTAATTTTGCTTTTTCCAGAATATCACAGTTAAAATTTTACAGTATGTGGCCTTTTCAGATTGCCTTCTTTCGCTTAATAATATGTGTTTAAGATCTCCATGTTTGTTCATGGAGGAATGAAGGTTTGATAGCTTATTTCTTTTTATCACTGAATAATATTCCATTGTATGGTTGTACCAGTTCAGTTATCCACTCAGCTGCTGAAAGATATCTTAGTTGCTTCCAAGTTTTAACAATTATCAATAAAGCTGCTATAAACATCTATGCAGAATTTTGTGTAGATATCAAGTTTTCAACTCCTTTGAATGGGTATCAAGGAGTGCAATTGCTGGATCATATGCTAAGAGTATGTTTAGTTTTGTAAGAAACTGTCAAACTATCTTCCAAAGTGGCATTCCCATTAGCAGTAAGTGAGAGTTCTTGTTGTTCCACATCCTCACTGACATTTGGTGTTGTCAGGGTTCCAGATTTTAGCCATTCTAATAAGTGTATAGTGGTATCTTGTTTTGGTTTGAATTTACATTTCCCTGTGGGCATCTTTTTATATGCTTATTTCCCATCTGTATCTCTTCTTTGGTGAGATGTTCATTAAGGGCTTTGGCCCATTTAATTGGTTTTTTTTTTTTATTGTTTAGTTTTAAGAGTTCCTTGTATATTTTGAATAACAATCCTTTATCAGATGTGTCTTTTGCAAATATGTGGCTTGCATTTTTATTCTTTTGACATTATCTTTTGCAAAGCAGAAGTTTTAAATTTTAATGAAGCCCACCTTATCAATTATTTCTTTCATGGATCATGACTTTAGTGTTGTATCTAAAAGTCATCACCATATCCAAGGTCATCTAGGTTTTCTCCTATGTTATCTTCCAGGACTTTTTTAGTTTTGTGTTTTACATTAGGTCTATGATTCATTTTGAGTTAAATTTTATGAAGGGTGTAAAATCTGTGTCTAGATTAAATTTTTTGCATGTGGATGTCCAGTTGTTTCAAACCCATTTGTTGAACGACTATCTTTATTTCATTGTTTGCCTTTTGTGCTTTGTCAAAGATCAGTTGACTATATGTGGGTCTATCTCTAGGCTTTCTATTTAGTTCCATTGATCTATTTGTCTAGTCTTTTATCAATATCACACTGCCTTGATTAGTGTAGTAAGTATTGAAGGTGGTTAGTGTCCGTCCTCCAACTTTGTTCTTCTCTTTCAACATTGTGTTGGCTATTCTGGGACTTTTTGCCTTTACATATAAATTTTAAACTTAATTTGTTGATATCTAAAAAAGTAACTTGCTGGGATTTTGTAATTGCATTTAATCTATAGATAAAGTTGGGAAGAACTGACATCTTAACAATATTGTCTTCCTATCCATGAAGATGGACAGCCTCTTCATTCATGTAATTTTTAAAAATTTTGTTCCTGAGAATTTTGTGCTTTTCCTCATGTAGATCTTGTACATATTTTGTTAAATTCATACTCGCATATTGCATTTTGTGGGTACTATTGTAAATAGTGTATTTTTAATTTTGAATTCCACTTGTTTATTGCTGGTACACAGGAAAACAATGAACTTTTGTATATTAACTTTATATCCTGCAACCTTGATTACTTCCTGGATTTTTGTTGTTTATGTTTTCAGGTTTTCTACACAGAGGATCATGTCCTCTGCAAACAAAGTTTTATTTCTTCCTTCCCAATCTGTATATTTCTTATTTCCTTTTTTTTCAGTCTTATTTTATTAGTTAAGACTTCCAGTACTGTGTTGTAAAGGAGTGGTGAAAGGAGACATCCTTACCTTGTTTCTGATCTTAGTGAGAAAGCTACTAGTTTTTCACCATTAAATATGATGTTAACTATAAATGCTTTTGCAGATATTCTTTATCATATTAAGGAAGTCCCCCTCTGTTCCTAGTTTATCAAGGGTTTTTTTTTTTTAATCATAAATGGGTACTGGATTTTGTCAAATGTTTTTCCTTTTCTAATAATATGATCATGTGATTTTTCTTTTTCAGCCTGTTGATATAATGAATTACGTTAATTTATGTTCAAATGTTGAACCAGTCTTGCGCAACTGGGTCAAATCCCACTTGGTCATGGTGTACAACTCCTTTAATATACTGTTAGATTTAATTGGTAATTTGTTGAGACTTTTTGAGAAACAGATATTAATCTGTAGTGACCCACCTATTTAACAGTTTTAGTGAGATAAGATTGACATACAATTGAGTGTATATATTTAAGTGTACTGTTTGTTTACACCTGTAAAATCATCACCACAATTGAGATGATGCACACATCTATTACTCCAAATTTTCCTTGAGCCCTTTTGAAATTTCTCCTTCCCATCTTTCCCTGTTTCTCTTTTTTTAATCCCCAGGCAGTAGCCAAACTGCTTTCTATCAGTTTAGTTTGCATTTTCTAGAATTTTATGCAATGGGAATGAAAATGTATATTCTTTTTTTTTTCTGGCATCTTTCACTAAGCATAATTAATTTTAGATTCATCTATATTCTTAATCCCTATAGAATCTGCAGTGATGTCACCTCTATTGTTCTTGGTATTGATAATTTGTGTATATTATCTCTTTTATTTTCCTGATTAGTTTGGCTAGATGTTTTATAATTTTTTTATCTTTTCAAAGAACCAGTGTTTACTATTTTCTTTTTTCTATTTACCTTTCTATTCTATTATTTCATTTCTTCTGCTTACTATATTTTCTTTCTATTTAATTCTTTTTCTATTTACTTTAGGTGAAATTTGCTCTTCTTTTTTTAGTTTCTTAATGTGGAAACAGATCTTTGATAAAATTATTATTCTTTTCTGATATATGTGTTTAGTGCTATAAATGTCTCTATAATTACTTTTTTGTAGCACCTCATTTTAGTAGCATCAAATTTGATATATTGAATTTGTATTTTAATTTTATTCAAAATACTTTCTTAGTGCCCTTCTGATTTATTCTTTAACCCTTGGACTACTTAGAAGAGTATTAAGCTAATCAAATTTGTTTAATAATTTCTCAATATTTGGGGATTTTTCAGAAATCATTGTTATTGATTTATAATTTAATTACATGGTTGTCAGAGAACATACTTCAAATGGCTTGAATCCTTGTAAATCTACTGAGACTTGTTTTATGATCTAAATATGGTCTATCATATGATTTATCTTGATAAATGTTTTATGTGCACTTAAAAAGAATACATATTTTGAGACTTTTAAATGGATTGTTCTATAAATGTCAATTAGGTCGAGTTGATTGATGATGCTATTTAAGTGTTCTATATCTTTAATGATATTCTGCCTACTTGTCCTATCAACTATTGAGAGAAAAGTATTAAAGTCTCCTACATTAATTGGGGATTTGTCTACTTATCTTTACAGTTCTGTTTTTGCTTTGCGTTTTAAAGTTATATATATATATATATATATATATAAACTTTTAGGATTGCTTTGAGGAATTAACTTCTTTATTTTTATGAAATGACCTTATTTATCCTGGTAACATTTTTTGCTTTGCAGTCTACTTAATCTGATATTAATATGGCCATCCTAGCTGTCTTTTGACTTATGTTAGAATGGTGTATATTTTTACATTTTTTACTTTTAACCTTTTTGTGCCTTTATATTTAGAGGGTATTCTTGCAGGCAGCATAGAGTTGTGTCTTCCTTTGTAACCACTCTGACAATCTCTGCCTTTTATGGTGTTTAGACAATTTACATTTTTTATGATTATCAATATGGTTAAGTTTACAACTATTATCTTGCCATGTGTTTTCTATTTGCTCCATCATTCTTTCACCTTTTTTCTTTTTCTGCATTATAAAATCTTTTTTTGTTATTCCATTTATCTCCTTTGTTGGTGTGCTTATTTTCTTGTTTTCTTACTGGTTGCTTTAGCGTTTATAGTATATATCTTTAAGCTATCACAGTCTATCTCCAAATGGTATTAAACCACTTTAGGTATAGATGTATAGTATAAGAGCTTTGCAGCAACATATTCCATTTTGCCCTTCCTGGCCTTTATCCTATTGTTGCCCATATTTTACTTTTATATATGTTATTAATACCATACTACATTGTCATTATTTTTATTTAAACTGTCAAGTATATTTTTAAAATATTTAAATAATAAGATTATTATTTACTCATGTAGTATCATTTCCTGTGCTTTTCATGCCTTTGTTTAGATTCATATTTCCATCAGGTAGCATCTTCCTTCTGACTGAAGTATTTCTTTGAATACTTACTATAGTGTGGGTCTGCTAATGATTAATTCTTTCAGCTTTTGTATGTCTGCAATAATCTTTATTTTACTTTTAATTTCCAGAGATATTGTTGCTGGGTATACAGAGTTCTACTTTTACATTTACAGGTTTTTTTTTTTTTTCTCTTTAGTATTTTTTACTTTGTGATATTGTTCTATTGTCTTCTTACCTGCATTGTTTTTCATGAGAAATCTGCTGTCATTCTTTATAATTATCCCTCTACTTTTTCTGTGGCTGTTTTTAAGATTTTATTTTTATCAGTTGTTTTAAGCAATTTGATTATGATGCTCCTTGGCGTTGTTTTCTTCATGTTTATGTACTTGGGGTTAATTTAGCTTCTTAGGTCCATAGATTCTAGTTTTATCAAATTTGGAAAATTTTTGGTCATTATTTCTGCAAATATTTTGCCCCCCTTTATGAAACTACTCCAATTGCAAAAACATTAGACCATTTGAATTATCCCACAGCTCAGTTATTCTCTGTTCATTTCATTTTATTTTATTTTTTGTTTTAGCGTTTTATTTTGGATAGTTTCTATTAAACTGTCTTTGAGTCCATTACTTTTTCCTTTCAAATTTCCAATCTGTAGTGAATTCCATTCAGTGTACTTTTTATCTCAGATATTGTACTTTTTATTTCTGGAAATTTTGAGTCTTTTTATATCTTTCATATCTTTACATCACTTATTGAATATATGACATGCAGTTATAAAAGCTGTTTTTATGTCCTTGTCTTTTAATTTTAATATTTGTGTCAGTTCTTGGCTTGTTGAAATTGATTTTTTTTCTCCTTATCAAACGTTATAGTTTTCTGCTTCTTTTCATGCCTAGTAGTTTTTTATTGTATTCTAGACATGGGGAAATTTTCTTTCTTGAATTCTGGATATTTTTGTATTCCTATAATGATTGAGCTTTATTCTAGGATGCATTTAAGTTACTTGGAAACTGTTTAATCCTTTTGGGTCTTGCTTTTATGATTCACAAGGTGGGACCAGAGCTGTGCATATCATAGGACTAATTATTCCCCACTACTAATCTGGTTTATGGAACCAGGAACTAGTCCTATACCTGTGTGAGCAGCACTGAGTATTCTTTCCTTTAATTCTTTTGGTGGTTACATTCCCAGCCTTAGGTAGTTTTCTCACATGCGTGTGCTGATGAGTACATGAGAAGATAACCATAACCATCACCACACACTGGCTTCACACTAAACTTCTCTTGTTTTCTGAAAATAGAATCACAAATCAGGCACAATATCACTGTGATTAAGTACTTTACTGTGATTCTCAATTTTCTGATAGGTTTCATCAGTATGACTTTTAATAATAGTTAAGTTATTTTTGCTAGGGAAAAAGTTATTCCAGTCTGTTTTTTGTTTTTGTTTGTTTGTTTGTTTTTTGCTCTGCATCTCAAGTAAAATCCTGTTACTTGGCTGGTGAGTGTGGTCTGCAAGCTGGGGTTAAGACTTGGATCTGAAATGCTCACACAATAGGCTTTGGAAAGGAACTGTAAATTGAGAAAAAGAACAGAGATGAGAGAGCTGTCTGTACAGGAGGAAATTTGAAGAGAATGGTATGTGTAATGGCAAAATGTGTGAGGTATCTCTGATGTGAATCATGTACTTGTCAAGCCTCAAAACTTTCAGTTTAAACTCTGTTACTCACCAAATTTCCACTTTGGAAATTAATCTTTGTTTCAACAACATGATATAATAATTAAACTGGCCTGTTGATGACACAGGTTGAAAACAGGATCCCTAGGCCAAAGATAGCTATTCATATACTTATTAATATTATGGTTGCATACTTACTTAAAATAATGATTACATGGAGGCTGAGGCAGGAGGATTGCTTGAGCCCATGAGTTGAAGTCCAGCCTAGGCAACATAGGGAGACTGCCCCATCTCTAAAATAAAATAAAATAAAATAAAATAAAATAATTATTACGTGCAGTCAAATGACTGATTCTCTCTCTTCTAAACTGCAGAAAATGAAGACTTATTCTCTACAGAAATTGAGTAGGGATGTTCTGGGTACTGAGACAACAAGGGCAGTGTTAGAATGTAAAATGAGTAATTAAGCAAAAGTCTGACTATTCAATAAATGGAACTCTGTAGCACTTTCCTCTACTCTGCTCCCAGAACACTCTAGACAATTGTATCTGCTTTTTGCAGCAGATTTAAGGATTCCTCCCTGAAAACACTGGAAATCCCAGAGAAAAGTCCTGCAGATACCAATGTTTTCGGGTTCCTGAACAAAAAGTTAGTCACTTTCTGATTACCCTACTATAAGGCCCACAAGTTAACAAGCCCTGCACAGACACAAAGAATATGCAACCGGCTTTCTAGATCTCATTCTGAAATATGAATGGACAATCAAAAATCATGAGATGAGCCTCAACATGAAAATTAAAGACCAAAATCAAAACAAGGAAAAAACTTGAAAAAATAGATGCAGAGTAAAGAAAGTATAATTAATATCTTCGGAGAGAAATAAGTGAAGACATTATATCCATGGAACAATAATTTGAAAATTATACTCCACTCAGATGAACAGTAAAAACCAATGTACTGGAATTATCTTTGTTCTGCCTGGCATTTGAGGATATCCAATGACCTGTGCTTTTAACAAAGATGACTTTGTGACTGTCTAAGGAGTGAACAGATTCCTTCACAGGATGCCTGGTTTCAACTTATATTCTCTTAGTATAAGCTCTCTTTTCTGAATGTAAACGTATTTGCATTGTTATTTCTAAAACTCCAGTAGGTTTCTGGATATTGTACAGATACAATTGTGTAAATTTTACAGTGTTTAATGTTGAGGTAAGAGTTTTGTTACAGATTATAAAAGATATTTTCCTATTCAGACCTCAGGGCTATTTTAGGACCTACAAATAAATGTGAATCACAGCAGCTTCAGTTTTTGATAGTCAAAAAGTTAATAATCTTTAAGTTAAACATGTGACATTATTTAGCAAAAAGACTGTGCTTTACTTAAGTTCTAACAAATTATGTGTCTAATGTTTAAAAATATGAAAAAAATGTGATAATGCAAAAATGTGGGAGAACTGTGGCTAAAGAACAAAAAATCACTTGCTAAATAAAAAAAAGAAAACAAGGATAAATCAGGGTACGTAAAAGAATTTTCAGGAAAAATAAAGTTTGAGCAAAAAGAAAAAAACAATAAAGTATTGGAATGTGAAGTTGAGGATATTTTCCAGAAAGCAGGATTTTAAAAAGCTGAGGTAGTAAAGAGAAAAGAAAAAGTTTTTAAAAAATTAAAGAATCATCTGGGAGGCCCAACATAAGACTAATAGGAATTTCAGAAAGAGAAAATGACAATGTATAATTTTTATATTTTATTTTATTTTTTTAGACACATGGCCTCATTCTGTCACCCAAGCTAGAGTGCAGTGGTACAGTCACAACTCACTGCAGCCTCGAACTTCTGGGCTCAAGTGATCTTCCTGTCTCAGCCTCCAAGTTCCCAGCTCATACCCAGCTATGTTTCTTTTTATT
This sequence comes from Theropithecus gelada, assembly GCF_003255815.1. NCBI lineage: Eukaryota > Metazoa > Chordata > Mammalia > Primates > Cercopithecidae > Theropithecus > Theropithecus gelada. Next base: position 25,120,319 of record NC_037674.1, read on the forward strand.
TTTCATAGAGACAGAGTCTTATTATGTTGCCCAGGCTGGTCTTGAACTCCTGGGCTCAAGCGATCCTCCTGCCTCAGCCTCCTGAAGTGCCGGGATTACAGATGTGAGCCACTACACCAGGTCAAATTTTTATTTTTAATCCATAGACACAAATTTCCAGAATGAAAGAGTCTATCGTGTTACCTACAATTTTGAATGAAAATGGGTAAAACAATCCATGAAGGAACATAGTGAAATTTTCAATGCTTAAATTTCAAAAATAAATTAAACAAATGGACAATAGCAACAACCAAAACAGGCAACAGCCAAAGATTGTGAATAAGAAAGGCACGAAACTTTAAAAGCCAGAAAACAGTGAAGCAATGCATTAGAAATTCTGAGGGAAGGTTATCTTCTATTCATGACTATGCCATTAAGCTTGAAGTAGATACTATAGAATAAACGTATTTTAGCCACGTAATACTGGAGAATATTCTTCATCACAATAAGGGGTTATACCAAGAGAGAGGAAGATGTGAGAATGGCCCCAGCACAGGAAATCCTGGAGAAAATACTCGGAGACATAGAAAATGCCTATTCATGGGAAATGCCTAAAGAAAACCAGTCAAGAGTTTTCCTGTGGCTGCTTGGTAACAATGGGGAAGATAATGGCTGCCAGAGCAACGTCTGGCAGGCGCTGGGCTAGAGGTGGGTCTCAACCAGCCCATTGGAGGCCGCTTGAGAGCTGCGGCCAGGGGGCTGGAGAGCAGCCTCGGCGGCGGCAGCCGAACGAAAAGTTGGACGCTGATCCTAAAACCTAGTAATTTTCCACTTGTTCATCAATATGGAAAACTCAGATTCTAACGACAAAGGAAGTGGTGATCAGTCTGCAGCACAGCGCAGAATTCAGATGGACCGATTGGATCGGGAAGAAGCTTTCTACCAATTTGTAAATAACCTGAGTGAAGAAGATTATAGGCTTAGGAGAGAGAACAGTTTGCTAGGCACCCCAGGTGAAAGTACTGAGGAACAGTTGCTGAGAAGACTACAGCAAATTAAAGAAAGCCCACCACCGCAAAACTCAGGTGAAAATAGAGGAGGAGACTCTTCAGATGATGTGTCTAATGGTGACTCTACAACAGACTGGCTTAACTCTGTCAGACAAACGGAAAATACAACAAGAAGTGGAAAAAGAGGAAACCAATCTTGGAGAGCAGTGAGCCGGACTAATCCAAACAGTGGTGATTGCAGATTCAGTTTAGAGATAAATGTTAACAGTAATAATGGGGGCCAAAATTCAGAGAATGAAAATGAGCCATCTGCAAGACGTTCTAGTGGAGAAAATGTGGAAAACAACAGCCAAAGGCAAGTGGAAAACCCACGACCTGAATAGTATCTGCAAGGCCATCTAGATCAGAACGAAATTCAGCTGAAGCATTAACAGAAGTTCCACTTACCAGAGGTCAGAGGAGGGCAGGAAGCAGGAGGCTAGACTATCGGAGAACCAGAGCAAGAGCTGAGAGAAGGAGGTCACCTCTGCATCCAATGAGTGAAATTCCACGAAGATCTCATCATCATATCTCATCTCAGATTTTTGAACATCTTTGGTAAATGAGACGGAGGGAAGTTCTAGAACCCGGCCCCGTGTGACATTGAGAGAGCAAATATCTGGGCCTGAGTTGCTAAGTAGAGGTATTTTTGCAGCTTCTGGAACAAGAAATGCCTCTCAAGGAGCAGGTTCTTCAGACACAGCTGCCAATGGTGAATCTACAGGATCAGGATAGAGACCAACCGTAGTCCTTGATCTTCAAGTAAGAAGAGTTCGTCCTGGAGAATATCAGCAAAGAGAGAGCATAGTCAGCGAAACGTGGTCTAGGTCTCAGACGCCAAACAATACTGTCACCTACGAAAGTGAACGAGGAGGTTTTAGGTGTACATTTTCACGTTCTGAGCAGGGAGGTGTGAGAACCTATGTCAGTACCATCAGAATTCCCTTTCGTAGAATCTTAAATACTGGTCTAAGTGAGACTACATCTGTTGTAATTCAGACCATGTTAAGGCAGATAATAACAGGTTTTGGTTAAGCTATTTTATGTACAGTGATAGCGACTCAGAGCCTACTGGCTCAGTCCCAAATCAAAATATGGAAAGGGCAGAGTCACGGAGTGGAAGAGGGGTTCTGGTGGTGGTAGTAGTTCTGGTTCCAGTTCGAGTTCCAGCTCAAGTTCCAGTTTGCCCTAGTTCCAGTTCTGGTGGTGAAAGTTCAGAAACTAGCTCAGATTTATTTGAAGGCAGTAATGAAGGAAGCTCATCATCAGGCTCATCAGGTGCCAGGAGGGAGGGTCGACATAGGACCTCAGTCATATTTGATGAAAGTGGCTCTTTGCACTTCCTTAGCCTGGCTCAGTTTTTCCTCTTAAATGAGGATGATGATGACCAACCTAGAGGACTCATCAAAGAACAGATTGACAACGTGGCAATGACAAGTTTTGGTGAAAGTGATGCATTAAAAACCTGTAGTGTTTGCATTACAGAATATAGAGAAGGCAACAAACTCCGTAAACTACCTTGTTCCCATGAGTACCATGTCCACTGCATCAGTCGCTGGTTATCTGAGAATTCTACCTGTCCTATTGTCGCAGAGCAGTCTTAGCTTCTGGTAACAGAGGAAGTGTTGTGTAATTAAGATCTGAACTCTCAGCAATGTAGCTGATATAGTGATGGGCAAACAGGAATCACTTGCTTTTATGTCCACTTTTTGAGTGGTACTTAAATGTAAAGTAACAACCTGAATTGAGTCATTGCTTTCTGAAGGAATCATTGTCCTTTCTCCAGATTTTGTTCCAGAATAAAAGGAAATATTTTAAAAGCCACATTTTATGACATAAAAATCTGATTTCTATCACAGTTAAATTGGTAGCATCACTGTTACTGATAATTTATCATATACACTTGTCAATTTTTCCTTTGTTATCTTAAAAGATCTGCCTTAGCAATGGCTCCGTTTCATGTTGATCTTGAAATTTTCCCACGCCATAAGAGAGAGGGGCGAAGGAAATTACCAGTTTAGACTAAGTTACAGTATGTGTTTCTTAAGTGATTAAAGCTATACCATTCCCAGTTATTAGTTGACACAAATTAAGCCACATTCTGAATATTGTTTGTTTGCCTTCCAGAGTTGGTGATACTGGACATGTCAGTGTAAATAACACTTAGTGTATCTTCTAAGTGTATAACTGTCTCCTAAGTCCATCACTGTGGTACATTGTAGAGTGAGCGTATAGTTTGAGATATTTATCTTGTGGAAATATTAAAAAGCCTATGCTTGTGTAAGTGAAAAAAAATCACATTCATTTGTTTAAAAATGTAAAGCTATTTTGTAGAGGCTCAGTACTTTTCCAATGCACTGTTGTATGAATGCATTAAAAATTGTAAAGTACCATGCTTAGAACTGAGAAAACTGCTTTTTGTGAGCCACAGTAGTAACAAACACACCAAAGTACAGAGCTGCTTTTGTAAGTGTATAGATGTCAAGAGCAGAACATATCTATAATATTTAATATATGTGAACAACTACTGTGACGTGCAAAGGAAAGGACAGTGCAGAATCAAACTGTGTTGAAGACCAGTGGAAATTGTATAATTTAACTTGGATTTAGGCAGGAAGTGAAAGATGGGAGGAGTAAAGAAAACTGCTCTGAAGAATTTAAAGTTTTCCTAAAGACAGTAATAATGCAGACACAAACTGGTTTCATATGGTGAGCACAGCCACAGCAGCAGCTTGATCTGGTATTCTACCTGAGTAGATGAAGCAGAAGATCGACAAGTTTGGCAGAATTTTGGTTTAAAAAAAACAAACCCCTACCACTTAGCACAAGTTAAATTGGTGTTTTTACAAGTGTGCTCCTCAAAAATGAAAAGATGGAGGAAATAGACTATAAAACCACTTTCAGCATATGAAATGCAATTGGTACACGTGTGTGTTAATAGGAAAGTCTCGAATTTGTGTTGTTTTTAAGATTTGGCATTTAAGGTACCAGTGCACACTTCATAATATTTCGTTACTATCTCTAACACAGACCTAACATCTCAAATTTAAAGACCAGTTGAAGATTAAGGGATTTTTATCTTTTGTTGAAAGTGAGTCATGTTGGGTTATTTGAAATTCACATTTTAATTGTGCTGCCCATATGTGAAAATGAGACTGCTGCCTCACTATCTATGGACATGCACTTTATGTTAGTTTCGTAGTAGTAAGAGTAACTTCATGATAACCCCAGTCCGTCTTGCCTAATTTCTTTTTTGAGGCTAGTTGGGGTTAGGATTAGAATGACTATGGAGCAGGTATTTATTCTTCTGGGAAAAGCTTTAACAGGCCAAAACAGGGATTGAACTTGTCCCTGGTCTTTATAAAAGCAAGCTAGCTACCCAGACACAGTCAAACACTCTACAAAATAAACAACTGCTTCAGGAATTGTCTGGCTACCTTCCCTGTTATCAACTTAGCTGTAAAGATTATTTCAAAGCTCACTCTTTCATGATTTCTCCTGGCTTTCAATCCTGCCTAAGTATCAAAGAAATTAACTTGTAAATATGGTAGTTGTTTACTAAGGATATGTATTGCTCTTGCGAGGAAATAATGTCCAAACAAAGCTTCACTTATTTTTTTTTAAATATAAGCAGATTTCACTGTTATGGTACTTATGTAACACATTTTATCTTTTTTTTTTTTTTTTAAAGAAAACCAGTCAAGATTAGAACAAAAGAACTTCTGGATGGAGACCTGCGTAAACAAACAAACAAACTGATGCATCTGGCTATGTGAAAAATGGAATGAAAATGAAGTGTTTTTTTTCATATCTATCATTATATTTGGAGAAAATTGTGCATCTATTTTATACTGGTACATAGTAAGCTAAGCAGATAAAAGAATGAAGTAATAATAAAGAAAAACAAAATTTGTATAAAAAGAAACTATTTTAGTACTCTACCTGCCTAATAGTGAGGAACATTTACATAGACATTATAATACAAATGTAAAATATTTATTTAACATAGTGATATTAAATTGATAATATCAATTATTACATGGATAAATTGTAATAAAAGGGTGTAAGGTATGGAAGAGAAGTAGGGAGAACAGAAAAATTCTCATCTGCAATAACATGAAGGCAAGACATTATATCTAAAATAGGTAAATATAAAGATGAGTATAGACATAGTAGTTACAAATATGAAGATAGATTTCAGAAGAGAAAGCTAAGAAACAGTACTGGGACATGAGTAAGGGTATAGCTTGGGACTACATTTTTCCTTGATAAGCCTCATAGTACTACTTAACCTTTTAAACTATGCATTTATTGTTTTTATAAAAATAAAAATAAATTTTAGATAGACTAAAATTATCACTAATCTCCACTACTGTAATGTCAATAGGAAACTTCCTAATGTACCTTCTTTGTTGGGTCACAATACCTACTAATAATTCTTTCATGACTTATAAGATAGAGATCCCTAGTGTCTTAGACACTTGTATCAGTTAGCTATTGCTAGGTAACAAACTTCACCCAAAATTTAGTGGCATAAAGCAATGAGCATCTATTATTGCTCACAAGTCGATGGGTCAGCTGGATACTTTTCATTTCCTTAGGGCTCACTCATCTATCTGATATCAGTTGTGGGTCAGTGAGGCATCTCTGCTGCTGTCGGCAAGGTTCTCTCACATGTTTGGAGACTGCTGGTTCTTCGGTGCTCTAGGATGGAATTGGCTAGAACAACCATGTGGCTCTCTGCCATATGGTCTCTTATCCTCCAACATGTTGGCTGGACTTGTTCACCTGGCAGCTTTCCATATAGTGAAAAAGGGTTCAAAGACTCTCAAGTCTAGGCTGAAGACTGGCAGTTCATTACTTCTGCCTCATTCTGTCAGTCGGTGCAATTAGTAGGCAAACCCGGATTTGAGGAGTAAGGGAATAGATTCCATCTGTTCATGAGAGGAGCTGTAGTCATGTTGAAATGGGTATGGATATGGGAAAGGAAAGAGTATTGTGACCATTTTTGCACTTAGTCTCCTTTACCACTCAAAGAAAGTCCCACTTCCTCCATGGGTTTTCCCAAGTTCATATACATACATGCCTCTATGTCCTTGCTTTAACCAAAAGGCTTTTCCTACCTTCTACATGACATTCAAAACTCCTTCCATCCATTCAGACTATAAATCAAGTTTCTTTTCTCCTTTTAAGCCTTTCCTGGCCTTTCTAAGCCTTTTGTGATCTCCTATATTGTCAGTCTCATTCACTTGCCATTTGATAATTTATTGCTACCGTGGAGATATCTTAGCCTTGAACTAGGCCATACCTTCCTTAATGACAGGAATTGTGTCTTATGATGTTTTGAAAAATACTACCATATGCCCATAAGACTGTCCATAAAGAAGGAATGAATGAGTGGACAAACAGACTACCTCCTCTAATTTGGGACAAACTGTCTGCCTATATAAAACTGGAAGAGCAGAGAATTGGAGGCTATAAAGAGATAATGTAAGGGAGTTTTGGGGGAGATGGAACTGATCTGTATCCTGGTTATGGTCATGGTAACACAAATCTACATGTTAAGATTCATAGAACTGTATACCAAAGGAAAAAGAAAAGTAAATTTTACTCTATGATGATGAAAAAAAAGCCTCTTAACTCTATAAAATCATGACTCCAGTGTGAATAAATTGAGCAATTTTCCTGGAATCCAAAAAATAAATAAATAAACGGAAGACAGAAAGAAGAAAGGAAGCAAACTACTTCCTATTTTAGCATCAAAAAGTACAAACCAGTACACACAGAGTCACTGAATCTCCTTGTGAACTAAAATTATGGATGCTGCTCAATCCTCTTCTGCTGAAATTGTCCAACCTGTGTCTATTATGTTGGAAAATGTCCTTGCCCTGGTTGGACTCACCTCTGTTTGGGCTACATGGAAAGAGGGCTTACTGGAAGGTGTGCTGAGAGACACTGCTTCTCCCCAGCATTAGGGCAGAGATGACAAAAGGCATTCCCGCCCCTCTTCTATTCCTTTCCTGCTGCATGAGTATCTTGGCCTAAGGCACATTGGACAATCTCACAGGAGCCAGATATTAGGCATCCAACATTCCTTTTATTGCTTATTATGAGGAGTTGAGTGCCAGTATTCAGAGATATTGGCCCTCTCATCCTCCACTGGCTTCCCTTTAGGAAAGAGAGAACCTATTACCATGTCTCCCAAACACCCCTGCCAATGTGCTTTTAAAATCTCCTCTCTCGCCCATCTGTATTTGATCTGCAGTATATTTTGTTGTTCATTTTCTGGTAAAATATTTTAAAGCTTAGATATTTGTTGTTTAGGTACTCCTTTGTGAGTTTCATTAATTCTTCCTGTAAAGATATCATATTTTCTATACTGAGAAATTTGTTCCTGGATTGTGTGGTCACCATAAAAGCTTCTGACAACTTTTCTTTTCCAATGTAAATGCAGTCTGTCAGCTGCTGAATGGTTTAAGATTCTTATGACTAGTAACAAGACCATCCAAATCATCTGCACTCCGTAAAATCAGAATTCTCCACAGCCCTGGTCAGTCTGGAGAATTGGCACTATCTCAGGCCTTCTTTTTCTCTATTGCCCCAGAATTTAAAAGAGACATCATCAGTTTAGTTTAACCCTACATTCTGAGATGTCTAAAAACAGTTGTAAAAATCTGATGATAGTTAAAATGTTTTCAAAGTTTAAAATGTTTTACATGTCTTATGTATTTTGATTCCTGTGTTGAGACAACTTATTTTTTTGACAGCAAAAAAATCAATCCATATTGTTAGGGAAAAAAAGAAGAAAGGAGATGGATAGCAAATGAACTGTGCTGGTTGTTTGAGTTGCCCATGCTGAAGATGCATATTAAACAAAACAAAATTAGTAGAAACCAGAAGAGAGAACAAACAGTAACTTCAGCTGTGAAGCTGTTGATCCTTATCTCTCCTGTCAAATTCTGGGCAAGAAAACCACACAGATAGTCCATGTAGCCCTGGGCACCTCTGTGTTTTCTTAAAGACAGCCCTGATGTGTAAAAATTGTGTACACACATGACCTTCTCTCTGAGTATTGCACAACACCACCTGGTAAACTCCCTGTAATTCCTCAGCATTTTATTGACCTCTTTGTATCCTCCTCTATCCATTTCTCTCCCTGACCCTTCAGTAGTCTATCCATTCAGAATATCTCAGCATGGTGTGTCAGTGTTCCCAGCTGAATGGAGAAAATTTATCTCAACCGTACAAGGTTTTTTAAACAAAGTGAATAAAGCATCATCTCAAGATTTTTCATTTGCATGAGCTTATTCCAAGGCTCTATTTCTAATTTTGTATTTGTATTATTTTTGTTGAAATTCCTCCCCTAAATTATACAAGATCCAGAGCTCACAAAGCCCACATATATCCCTGGTCTCCACTCACCCCTGGACCCTTTCTTACCCAATACTCCATTAAAAATCAAAATATGATTAAAGAAGTACCGAACTTGCTTGTCTTTGAGTCTCTCTATCAAATGGACAATTCATCAAAACAGTTTTTAAAGGCATCTGTATTTTTCTCTTTTCATGCTGCTGATAAACACATACCCAAGACTGGGCAATTTACAAAAGGAAGAAGTTTATTGGACTTACAGTTCCACGTGGCTGGGAAGGCCTCACAATCATGGCGGAAGGTGAAAAGCACATCTCACATGGCAGCAGACAAGAGAAAAGAGAGCTTGTGCAAGGAAACTCCTGTTTTTAAAACCATCAGATCCTGTGAGACTCATTTGCTATCACAAGAACAGTACAGGAAAGACCCACCCCAGTAATTCAATCACCTTTCACCCGGTTCCTCTCATGACATGTGGGAATTGTGGGAGTTACAATTCAAGATGAAACTTGGGTGGGGACACAGCCAAACCATATCATTCCACCACTGGCCCCTCCCAAATCTCATATCCTCACATTTCAAAACCAATCATGCCTTCCCATCAGTCCCCGAAAATCTTAACTCATTTCAGCATTAACTCAAATGTCCACAGTGCAAAGTCTCATCTGAGACTAGACAAGTCTTCCACCTATGAGCCTGTAAAATCAAAAGCAAGGTAGTTACTTCCTAGATACAATGTAGGTACAGGCATTGGGTAAATACAGCTGTTCCAAATGGGATAAATTGGTCAAAACAAGGGGCTACAGCAAGTCTGAAATCCAGCAGGGCAGAAAAATCTGAAAGTTCCAAAATGATCTCTTTTAACTCCATGTCTCATGCTGATGCAAGAGGTGGATTCCCAGGGTCTTGGGGCAACTCCACCCCCATGGCGTTGCAGGGTATAGCCCCCTTCCTGCTCCTTTAATGGGCTGGCATTGTCTGTGATTTTCCAGGTCCACAGTGCAAGCGGTCAGTGGACCTACCGTTCTGGGGTCTGGGGTCCTCTTCTCACAGCTCCACTAGGTGGTGCCCCAGTAGGGACTCTGTGTAGGGGTTTTGACCCCACATTTCCCTTCTGCACTGCCCTAGCAGAGGTTATCCATGAGGGTCCCACCCCTGCAGCAAATTTCTGCCTGGCCATCCAGGCATTTTCATATATCCTCTGAAATCTAAGCAGAGGTTCCCAAACCTCAATTCTTGACTTCTGTGCACCTGCAGGCTCAACACCACATGGAAGCTACCAAGGCTTGAGGCTTCCACCCTCTGAAGCTATGGCCCAAGCTCTATGTTGGCCCCTTTCACCCATGGCTGGAGCAGCTGGGATGCCAGGCGTCAAGTCCCAAGACTGCACAAAGCAACAAGGCCATCAGCCTGACCCACAAAACCACTTTTCCTCCTAGGTCTCCAGGCCTGTGATGGGAGGGGCTGCTGTGAAAACCTCTGACATCCCCCGGTGACATTTTCCTCATTGTCTTGGGGATTAACATTTGGCTCTATGTTATTTATGTAAATTTTTGCAGCCATCTTGATTTTCTCCTCAGAAAATGGGATTTTCTTTTCTATTGCGTTGTCAGGCTGAAAAATTTCCAAACTTTTATGCTCTGTTTCTCTTATAAAACTGAATGCCTTTAACTTCACCCAAGTCACTTCTTGGATGCTTTGCTGCTTAGAAATTTCTTCCACCAGATACCCTAAGTTATCTCTCTCAAGTTCAAAGTTCCACAAATCTCTAGGGCAGGGGCAAAATGCTGCTAGTCTCTTTGCTAAAACACAAGAGTCACCATTGCTCCAGTTCCCAACAAGTTCCTCATCTGCATCTGAGACCACTTCAGCCTGGATTTCATTGTCCATATCATTATCAGCATTTTGGTCAAAGCCGTTCAACAAGTCCCTGGGCAATTCCAAACTTTCCCACATTTTCCTGTCTTCTTCTGAGCCCTCCAAACTGTTCCAACCTCTGCCTGTTACCCAGTTCCAAAGTCGCTTCCACATTTTCGGGTATCTTTTCAGCAGCACCCCACTCTACTGGTACCAATTTACTATATTTGTCCATTTTCACACTGCTAATAAAGACATACCTGAGACTGGGCAATTTACCAAAGAAAGAGGTTTACTGGACTTACAGTTCCACATGGCTGGGGAGGCCTCACAATCATGGCAAAAGGTGAAAGGCACATCTCACATGGCAGCAGACAAGAGAAGAGAGAGCTTGTGCAGGGAAACTCCTGTTTCTAAAACCACTCAGATCTCATGAGATTCATTCACCCTCAGAAGAACAGATCAGGAAAGACCTGCTCCCATAATTCAATCACCTCCCAGCAGGTTCCTCCCACAACACATGGGAATTATGACAGTTATAATTCAAGATGAGTGGGAATGCAGCCAAACCATATCAGCATATTTTCTTTCTTCTTGAGTTCTTCTTTCATATTTATGTGTGCCATCATGTTTTCTTATCAACTGAAAAAAAAATTATCCCTTTTGCTTCTCCCTGTCACTTCATCATCTTCAATGTAGAGAGTTAAGTCACGCCAGTGAACAGTTGTTAGCCTTCCTCCATGAAGCAAAAGACCTTCAGTCTCCAAATGGAAGACTAAAAATGCAGGGAGGCTGAATTTAAGATAAATGCTTTTGCATCCCCAAAATAGCTGGACACTTTCTGCGATAGCTCATGTCTTATTTATTTTCTTAGGACTAAGATTCCAAAGTCATTGGTAATGAACATAATGCAATCATCTTAAGATTAGTCTTTCTGCTCAGTAGAGAAAGCACTATATGACTAGTTTTGTTATGATTTTTTTGAGACAATCTCACCCTATTGCCCAGGTTGGAGTGCAGTGGCATGATCTCTGCTCACTGCAACCTCCACCTCTCAGGTTCAAGTGATTTCCATGCCTCAGCCTCCTCACTAGCAGGGACTACAGGTGCACATCATCATGCCCAGCTAATTTTTGTATTTCTGGTAGAGACTGGGTTTCACCATGTTGGCCAGGCTGGTCTCGAACTCCTGGCCTCAAGCGATCTGCCCACCTTGGCCTCCCAAAGTGCTGGGATTACAGGCATGAGCCATCATGCCCTAGTTTTGTGATGACTTCCACCAGTGTTTAATTAAAAGGTGAGTTTTCATGCACCTGAATGAGTGATACAGGGGCAGGAAACTAAAATAATAGAGCTGAGATTCCTGACCCCCACCACTAACTTCACATCTTAGGTTTGATAATCAGAATGACCTGAGCTCAGGGCTGAGCCTGTAGCTTCCTGCATCAGATAGTCTGGGAGTGGGATAGAGAGTCAAGTAAAGGGAGCATATCCTGAGAGCTGTATGTGTGTTCACCCGAGCAGCCCAAGTCCTCTCTTTAGCTTGAAAAACATGAAATCAAATTTCCATCTAATCCTCCCCATCTTAAAGCTTTTACTTGGCCTTCTGCTTTTCACTCCAAGCTTTGTTTTAGCAGCTTCACATACAACCACAGAAGAGTCCGTGGTTAGGAGCACAAGAGCACAGAAGTTAGGCCAGGCAGTTCTGGGATTGCACATCATGTCTTGCTTCTCTCACTCGTTCTCACCTTGGGTTAACCATCTTCAGCTTTAGTTTCCTTGTGTATAGAATGGGGCTAGAATTAATGTTGTTAGAAACTAAATGCAATGTCTGTAAACTCCTTAGCAAATATAATCTTTCAATAAATATTAGCTATTGTGAATGCCATAACTATCTTTCTGGAGTCTTCTAAACAAAGTGAATCATCAGGTATTTGATAGATAAGAAGTGATATAATACCAGAGAGGATAGAAAGACATGCTTATTGCCCACTCACTGTATCTTTTCCCTCTGCGAGAAGTCCTGAGATGGGTGTGAAGGAGCAGGAAATAGAAAGAGAAGGAAATACAGAGAAGATCAAGTGTATTAAAAAATATATGAATCCTGAAGATTCAGCATGGTCTAGGGACAGAGTTGGAATTGCTGATGACCATTAGAGGAGGATCCTTGATCTATCGTTAGTATTCCTTCCAACCTCAGGAGGGTTTCTCCCTCCAGATTAGTTTGGTGAACCTCAAAGTCTAGAAAGGGCAGCAGAGAAAAATGTCAGCAGAGAAAACTGGAGTCTCAAGAACAATTTCTTCTTCCTATTGGCAGAAGAGTTCTGGTTAACTAGTCAAGTTAGATATAAATCCACTTATTCAAACTAGCAGATTTATGACATTTTAAAAGTAGAGATTATTAGTCTATTTCATAAAAGAAAAACTGTGAAGCTTGTTATTAAGTGCAATATAAGTACCACAAGCTCTAAAGTTTAGAAAGCAATTTAAAGACCATTCAGTTCAATCCCAATGTCAGGTGATGTAACTCAAGTTCAGAAGGGCCAAATGACTTGCTCATGGTAACATTGCAAGTTTGACCAGACAGCAAATATAAAAATCAGCTGGGGTAGACAAACAATTGGCTTGGCTTTTAACTTACTAACCCAAAGCTCATCAGTCAAATTGGTTTATAAATGTAGATACAGGTTAGGAAATGCCCATATGTACATGGAAAAAAAATAAAAAGATTTGATTTATATTTACACAGCTTTTTCTTCTTTAAAGGATACTGTTTATAAAGATTTGTTGACTCACAAGCCACAAACTTCAAGAGAAGGTAGTTTCACTTGTATACTTTTTCCTCCTCAGATTTTTTTATTTGAATGTGGGCAAATAATGTGATAGAATAAAAATGATTAATATCTTCCTATTCCCAGACCTCAGTTCCCCCTTCCCTGTCCATCAAAGGGTAGCCCATCTCTCCCCACCAAACCTGCAGTCAGATCATAAATAGGACTCTTTCCTACTAGGAGATTTAGTCAATCTAATAAAACAAACAAACAAACAAAAAACACTGGGATAATTAGAGGAGGAAGAAGAAATGGGAGAGAAAACCTTAGTGGGTTGGGTGGAGGAGGATGAATATTATCAGAATGTTTGGGAAATGTGTTTTAAACTATATGTTTCAATCTCCTTCAATACCTTCCAACAGAATTCCTTTCCAGTTTCCTTTTTGCTCTTAAATTATGCTTCTTACAAAATACACTGCCATAAAATGAACCTCCTCGAGAAACTCTTCTCCTGGGCATCTAGGTTATAGAGGTTACAAGCAGTGGTGTACTAGAGACAGCTTGTACTAGCTTAGAGAACAAATGCTGTGCATCTCTTCCCAGTACTATTCAGTGATCTCATACTGGTAGTTTGAAATTGGCCGTGGTAGGAGTATTTACACCATAGAAATTGGCAAACATTACAAATCAGGGCTTGCTTTTTGCCCCCCTCCCAGAGAGCTGGTTTACCATCACACCACTGAACAAAAAAACACAATGGTAAAATAATCCTCCTCCCAGTTTTCATATTCTGATATTGTTGTTTTTGAAACATGATAGCTGGGTTTTCCTTTAGACTCTCTCTATTTTATAAAATACTTCTAAAAAGTTCCAAAGTCACACTCCACACACTAGAATCCTGCCTGCTGTTTCATGAACACATGCACGAGTGAAGTCAGGGAGTGGTTGAGGGAATGTTTGTTGTTTTATTCAAATTCATCCCCCACTGTTAAAATAATAATGTGTGCTATAATAATAGATGAATATCGTTATTGTAATATTTGAAAGATAATACATTTTTATTCCTTAAACGTTTAAATTTATTGTTAACAAAATAGCCCTCTCCTAGGACCCTTGGCACCTATAATATATTTTAAAGCAGTGTTCTTGCCCTGTTTTTGCCATTTTTTTTATCCCTTTGAAAATATTAAGAAAGCTACAGACCCTCTAAACCAGAAAACTTGTAAGGCAAAAGTCCAGTTAACAGCAGGTTAAGAACCCCTGCTTGTAGATAAGGTCCCCATTCTCAAGGCATTTGCAGTCTCCTGGGTAGAACTTTTTGGGAACTTCTGCTCTGAAATTCCCTTAAGAATCCATCACACTTTTTTTAGTAGTGGCATCTTTATCCTCCTGGGGTAGATTGAACTTAAAAGGAAAAAAAAGGAGCCAAAGGTCATTTGGCACCAAAACTGATGAATACAGTGTGCAATGAAACTGAGTATTACCTTTTTTGGTAAAAACAAATAGGGAGTAGAGTAATAGGGCCCTTTTTCTTTCTGACACATAAACTGGCTCCATAGGCAATTCCAAAAGAGGATTTCTGGAAAAGATCTGGGCCATACAACATCATCACAATAAGTGGGTATCTTCCATTTCTCTGCCCAATATTTATGGGGCAGATGATAAGGGGAAATTTGGATGCATAAATTCTTAATTTCTACCACTTTAATGAAAAGAAATCAGTCTCATTACCATATATATCCTGTTTCCTGTAGTTCACATGTATCAAATTTTACCATGTAGCAGGTACTGTGTTGAATGCTCTCCATGCTTCAGATAAGCTCTATGAAATATGTAATACTGTTATCTTTAATTTATAAATGAGAAAACTGAGGCTCAGAGTAGGTAAGTAGTGGCAGCTTGGAATTTGAAACATCAATCTTCCCAACTCTGACTCCTGTGCTCTTAACCACTGTGAAGATCACATCTTCCTGTCCGCACATGAAAATCACATACCGCCTTTCATTGCTAAATGAAAAGCCACTAGAATGATGCAGGTGGGTATTCAAACAGATGTTTAGAAGCAGCAGCCAGCTGTGTGGGTAGTGATGAGAGAGAGTTGCATGGAGAAGGCAAAACTTTGGTTCAACAAGATTCCAATAGAGAAAAAAGGAGTAATTACAAGCAGCCGCAATAGCAAGGACAAAAATTTGAAGGTAAGATCAGCAATGTGCTTTTGCTAAAAGAGGACACAGAGGAACAGAACAGAACTGAACAGAGCAGGCAGAATGATAGCAGGGCAGATAAGTAAACCACTGCAAGTGGAGGTGGCAGCCAAGGGAGGCAGGGCAGCTATTACTAACAAAACAAACAAACAAAAACAAACAAAGGCATGTTGCTCACTAAACCCAGGAGGAAGATAAGAATAGCATCTAAGGTAGAGATTCGCATCCCAAAGTTGTACAGAGCTTCGAAAAAAATCCCAGAAGCAAGCTCATACACACTGTATCCCATATCAGTTAAATTCACATTTCTGGGAATGAAATCCAGGCTCCAGTGTGTTTGGTTCCTTTGTTTTAAGCTCCCCAGTGATTCTAGCATATATACAGGATTAAAAATCACTGGTCTAACATCTTGGTTAAGGTAGATGAAGCAGATAGGGAAGAAGTATGAGTATGTGAAACAAGCTTGACAGCTGAGAACTAGGCCAAGAAGAGGAGCACAGGCAGAAAGGTAGTAATGACACAGACATGGGCTGGTACCAAGCTCCCAGGTGGGGTAGGAAAGCCATGACAGATAGAGACTCTGTAAGTAATCAAGAGGTATTTGGGTTCAAATCAACTCTGTTCATACCAAATTGATGGAGAACCATACCAGATATGGAAAGAGTATAGACATAATCAAAAGTATAGGCTCTGCTATTCCTTTGCTATGGCACCCTGGGCAAGTTACTTGACCTCTGTGAGCCTCAGTGCTTTCCTCTGTAAAAATGGGAATGTTAATCATATCTATCTTCCAGGGATATACATACACTAGGCATAAGAAAAAGACTATGAAGTGAAGGTCCTCTAGGAGATTCCAGTTCTAAAACAGGGTGAAAACTGAAGTGAAAAGTACACATTCCTGAGAACCAGGAGATGGCAATAGAAAGCAGGTTGGTGCCAGGTAGTAGGAGAGCTCACTATTTAAAAACAAAGCAAAGCAAAAAAAACCAACGTTTTAGTAATGATAGGGAAGGAAAAGCACAACATTTTTGGAAAGCAGTGTGGAAAAATATAACAAGAGCCAGAAAGATGTTTGTACCATTTTATCCAGTAATCCTACTCTTGGAATTTATCCTAGAAAAATAAATCAACAGAAGAAAAAGAAACTTCAGTGTATAAATATCTATATTCTTAAAAAATGGAAACAACCAGAACTGTCAAATATAGGTCAATGGCTAAGTAAATTGTTATATATCCACCATATAGAATATTAACTTTGGAATTCAGGAACCTTGTCTTATTCGTCTTTTAATTTTTTAAAGTTCAACCTTAATTATACAAGGAACACTTTTAAAAATTGTCATTATAAAAAAATTAATGCAATAAGAAGCTAAAATTCTCCTTAACCAATTTTAGTTTTCCACCTAAAAATTGCCACTCTTAACAGTTCAGTGTGCACGCTGAGACATTTTTCGAGACACTTGTACAAACACCCACAGACACATTTACATATACATATATGTACACTTACACATATCTATAGAGCTATCTATTTTGTTTACTGTATGTTACAAAATGCTATCTTGGCTGTACTTGTTTTTCTGCAATTTTTTTTTTTTTTTTTTTTACTTAGCAATGTGCCTTGGAAGATTTTCATGTCAGTACTGATAGATATATCTCACTGTTTTTAATTTAAGGGCGAATATATCACAGCTTATTTAATCATTCCAAGTATTGGTAGATATTGATGTAGCTTTCAATTTGCATAATGACAGACGTTGTTTAGATGAACACTCTTGCTTCTTGCTTCTCTCTCCTGACGCGCTTTAACAACTGTTTCTTGAGGGCATGTAAAGAAGAGTGAAATGGTTGGATATAGAGGATCTGGTCTATGGGTTTAAATGTTAATAGTTAAATGGCTGCACCAGCTTACGTTTTGCCAGCAGAAGAGGGGAGTACCCAATGTCCCAGGCGCTAAAGTGGATATTATCAAACTTTAATGTTTCCAATCTCCTAGGTGAAAATAGTAACTATTACTGTAATTCACATTTACCAACCTCTTGTTAGAGTAAGCCTCTCCTTTGGCCATACATATTCGTTTTCAGTGTTTTAGCTATTTGTCACCTTTGCCAATTTTTCCAATTTATTATCATTTCAGTATCTCTGTCATACAGCATAATCAGTTTTGAGTTAAGTGGTTAAGTGCTGAAATATTTAGTGAGTTAAATTATACATTTAAAAATGATCAGAAAAACATATAAAATATGTATGACATAATGCAGTTAGATTAAAATGAGAATAAATTATTATGTGCAACATGAGAAGATATTCATACAATTGAACATGGGCTAGAAAGGAATACTTTAAATAAGAACAATAAAACTAGAAACAGTAGCTAATATTTACAAAGTACTTTACATATACTTACCACTAATCAAAATGTTTTACATTTGTTAATATCTTTATTCTTCATACTAATACTATGACTTTTTTTGAACTTGCTAAAAATCATTGTATAAATGGCAAAGCCAGATTCTGATAAGCCTGGGCAATCTGATTCCATAGGCTTTACACTCTTCACTATTAGGTTACACCTAATATAGCTGCTACTGCTATTGCTTCTCCTCCTCCTCCTCCCCCTCCTCCTTCTTTTTCTCCTTCTTCTTGTTTTCTTCTCCTTCCTCCTCCTCCTCCTTCTCTTAATTTTGCTATGAACCTAAAAGGCTTTTTTTTTAAATTAAGTATTTTCTTTCTTAAGTTGCTCAGTGAATGCTGAGTTAAGACCAATGGGAATTCGAAGAGCTTAGAAAATATCATAGCAGAATAGTTAGAATGAATATTCTATCTAAAATATCATCACAGAATAGTTAGGATGAATCCCAGTGCACAAACAGGTATACAAAAAAAATCATTCACTGTGATTTAATTTTTATTTCTAATATTTTTCCTGCCAGTCTATTAGGAAATATAGCTTCAGTCATTTTCTTGCTTCCCTCTCCTCCATCCTGTGCAAAGCTATGCATGTCAGAGTGGGAGTGGGGAGAGCACATTGCATATCATGTGGTCTTTGATCCTCCATTACCAGGCTATCTAATTTGCCAGTGGGATATCCTCTATCCCTTTCCAGTTTGCTGCCTGCCGCTTCTGTGCTCTCAGTTCCCACCTAGGGCCAAGGATGCCTTATTATTCTACCTGCCCAGTTGCCTATACAGCTATTCTCTCTGTAGGGCTAGGACTACCTCCCAGATGGCTCTGTCTGGGATGTGAGGTATATATCCTCTTGCCTAGAGACACATTGGCCTTCTTACTCTCCCTTCCAAGACCAGGAAAATTGTTCTTCTAGACAGGGGAAATTTCTAATGTCATGGTTTTGGTCAAGACAAGTTCTATGTCCCAAATTCACTCTTATCTCTTCGACCTAGGCTTGTGTGCCTAAATCCAAGATGACTATTAGGATACTTTCTTCTTTTTATGCTAGCAGGTCTCTCCCTTGAGATAATGTGTACAGAGCCAACCATTAGATTAGGGGTAGGGTGGAAAGCTAGAAATACAAAAAAATTAATAGATTTTTGCAGCTCCAGATAGATTGATTGATTGATAGAGATACATGAGAAATATCTCATGATACACTGCCACATAATCTCATCCAGGTATGAGAATACCCAAGGTACTCTCTCCCTTGGACATTGTTGGCATCCAGGTGGATCATCTATAGCCAACTGTTCTTTTTCTGAGTTCCTTGACAGCTGAACAAAAACTTTGTCTTTCCACTGTTACTTCTGACAGACATACTTGCCTCACTCTTCATCATATTTTCCTTCTGTTGCTATCCCTGCAAATCTCCCATGGACAGCTGGGGCCATCTGCCTACATAACAATTGGCAGCAAACAACAAAGTGTCAGTTGCTTCTAATGACTCAATAGATGGGTAGCTGGAATAGATAGCACTATCGGGGTCTTCCTGCCCTGAGAACAGGGCTGTCTAGCTTCATGAGTGTGTAATCTATGCAGTCACACAGCGCCATGAGCTTGATTTAATGCTCTGTTGTCACCATACTGGAATTTTTAATAGCCTTTTTAAACAAAGGGCCCTTTGCCTTCATGTTGCATTGGGTCTCATAAATTATCTAGCTGGTCCTGCCTAAAGGTCATCATTTCAAAAGATTTGAAAACTCTGTACTTGAAGACCCATCTCCAGAGTTTCTGAGACTGAGAAACTGTAAAGATAAATAATATTTCAATTGCATTTTAAGGATACCATTAATGGATAATTTTGGTAGGACTGGTTAAGGGATACCCTTTAGGGTCTTTTTTTTTTTTTTTTTCAAGTTCAACACTCTTGGGCTTTCAGGATGATATTAGTAATTCTTATAATCCCATTTGTGAGGTTAATATGCACACTCTCTTCTTCATTTATGATGGTGTCCACACGTATAAAAATGCTACAATACGAAAATGATTGCAAACTCTATGTTGGAATTCATTCAAACAACCATTTTCAGAATGATCAGCGGTTTGACTGGATGGTGTCTTTATGCAGTACAAATGATTGTGGAAGCCTAACTGGACCAATCCCATGAGCAACACTATGCTAATTAATGTACTGTCCCATGCTCACTCGTGGATCAGTAGGTACCCTTTCACCATCACCTTCCCATTTGCTGTGGCATCAGCCTTGAGTCAGACCCATGACACCTGAACTCTAGGCTCCTTCATAAGGTTCAAGGAGATTGCTGAGAATCCATCTTATCAGCCAATCTTTCCCCATTCCATCCTAGTGAGGTTAATAATATATGAAAGAAGTTGTAGATAATATAATAACTTCATGTCCTCAAGAGTTAATATAATTTTTTTTAAAAAGTTTGTATCTTTCCTGTCACATGAAAAATACCTCAGGGCTGGAGGCTTCACATCAGTGTACTATCACACCAGCTTGAGAAATATGCCATCCTTCTATCTAATCTCTCTATTTACGAGAATCAAAAGAGGATTCTGTCTTCAAGCAAGGATGTGTTCAGCCTTTCAGAGAACGCAGAATGTCTGTCATCACAGAAGGATGTGGTCTGTTTTCTGAGATGATTTATGGCTCTTAGAGATGAGCTTTGAGTATCCAGCCTTTGGCCAGGATACATCAACTTCTTTATTAAGTATCATCATGCACTGAATGTCTGTTGACACATAACACTGTATTTGTCAAGTGTCACCAAACCAGGAGGGACCCATCTTCTCATTATCACTGCCCTTCTTATGAATATTACTTAAATCTGCCAATACAGAAATCAGAGGATTTTTTTAAAGTTCACACAATCTAGAGTAGGATGTGTTATGGTCCAATGAATGGTTTTTCAATGATAGACTGAATTGAGGCAGGCAGTTACAAAGTAGTGGAAGAAAGAGTGGAACCAGGATCCATGAGTTCAAAGATTATTTCTGCCTTTACCAGCAGTCTGTTGCAGAGCAAGTTACTTAACCTCTCAGAGATCCACTTTTCTGTATACAAATTGAGACTAACACACAAACATACAAACTCTAACTGCTTTATGGGGTTGTTTCTGAGGCTAAAATAGATCGTTTCTGCGAAAAAGTTTTGTAATGGGTAGTCTTGAAAATAAATAGTGATTAAAAATTAAGCCAATATGTAAAAATTATGTGTAGACATTATTAATTTCTAAGGCAATGTTCCTCAATCTTGGCTGCTTTTAAAACTCTCAGTCTCCAAGCTGCATCCCAGATCAATTAACTCCGAATTTCTGGGGTTTGGGTGCAGGCATCAGTATGTTTTTAAAGCTCCCTAAGGTGATGACAATATGCAGCCAGAGCTGCATAAAGGAAACTGTCCTAAAGGAAAAAGAAAATCACTTTCATTGTTTGCTTCCTATCGCTTGACCAAATGACTTAACAAACAATATAATAAACAAAAAATTATATATCCCTCAAGCACCTGGGATGGTGCTGAGCACACTAAAATTGCTAACCAAATATTTGTAGATAACCTTTACAAATGACTATGAAAAGAGTTGAAAATTCTTCACATTAAGTTCATACTATTGCAACTCATTTCTTATTTAGTGAACTATTTAGGGGGAAAGGAAAGACAGTAATGACTGTCAAAAAAAAAAAAAAAAAACTAAAAGAACTTGGCATGAAAATTCGGGTGGTATGTTGACCACAACCACATATAAATGAGTAATGAAAGCAGACAGGAAAGAAAAATGAAGCTGCACTGGGGGGCCCCGGCCAGCACGTGTGCATGCAGTTTTCCTTCCTGGCATGTGGTTGCCTTTGGTGTATGGCTAATCCAGGAGGATGCCAGAAAAGTGTGTGAAAAGTCTTATAAATGTGTTCAGTGAACATCGTTGACAAGCAACTGGACTCCAGCTCTCCCATCTGTCTCTGGCAGGGTTGCTGCCAGCCTTCCAAGTCTGGGAGAGCAACTGTGTGGTAAATCACTCTGTAGCCTGGGAAAACCAAGAGTTTTATTTTTTTATGGTCGAGAGTCTGTTGCCCTCCAGGTGGTGATGTCTGTGGGAGAGGGGTAGGTCCCAATAAGTAGTCCTCCTCAGGGAATTAAGTAGTAGCTTTGGAAGGGTCCCCAGAAAAGCTAGGGGGACTGATATTGTTGCACTGGGCTGGGAATTTTATGTATGAGATTACGTTTAATGCTCACAGCAACTCTATGAGGTGGCTATTTTATTGTCTCTGTTTTGTCAATTTAGAACTTAAGGCTCTAAAAGTTTAACTCACACTCTGCAGATTGCAGGGCTAGGAAGTGGCAGACTGGGGGACTTCATGAAGTCTGCTGTCTCCAAAGATGTGTCTTCTCTATAATAATGGTCTAAATCACCCAAAGGTAATCAATCAGCTAGGTCTTCACTCAAGCCAAGCAAATATTTTGGGTCACTATCCATGTGTATGCCCTTCTCTCTTATCCATGTGTATGGATCCTCGAGCCATTGCCTAGATTATTTTCATCCCAAAAGTAAGTCAACCTACTGTGTGACCATGTAGTATCACATAAAGCAGCAGTAGCACCTAGGAGCTTAGTAGTAATGCAGATTATCAAACCCCGTTGCAAGCCAACTGAATCAGAAACTACATTTTAATGACATTTCCAAGGAATTCACTGAAGTTTAAAAAGCACTGGCCCCACACTATAGAATTTTTTATCTGAAAGGGAATTTAGGTTAGTGTTTCTCAAATTTGTGTGCATTAGAATTACTTGGGGGAAGAGAGTTAAAATGCAGATTCCCAGGTTCTTTGCCCAAGGGTTTTTAATTTGGGAGCTGTAAGTGGGATCTGGGCAATCTGCACCTTTTAAGAAGCAGCCCAGTTGATTCAGCTATGGGCGACTTAAAAACAAGACTATGATGAACATTGACTTAGGAATTTCAGCACCTACCACTCATTTTGATGAATCTGAGGTCAAGGAGGGGAGAGGGATGACTTAGGTCATGCGGTGGTTAGTGACAGGACCAAGATGGAGACTGTGTCCTTGAAGCAGACTAAACATACTAGGTTTGGCATTGTAGGCCTTACAGAAAATGACTGCCAAGTCTCTACCACACTTATTCTTTGTGCTACTTTAGAATCATTGATCCAATTGCAGCTCATTTACTCCTAATGAGAAAGGAATACTCTGGACCTGGAGATGGAGGAAGGAGTGGGAGTCAATGGATCTCACTGGTCTTTTTTTAATAGACCTGGTTTTTAAAGTTTGTTTTGTTTTTAATAAGCCAAGGGATTTATTCGGCAGAGGAGAGTTGAGGAGCATAGAGACACAAGTGAAATAGTACTTACACCTACATCTGTATGTGCTTACATGTACACTATCTCATTTAATCCTAAAATAGTCCTGTGAGATGCCATTTTACAGCTAGTAAACTCCAGAGTCAGGGATGGAATACAGTCTTCTGGCTTCAGGGATTTCTCTGTTGTATGATTACCACTTTCTGGGGAAAGTTAGAAATTCCACCTTGAGACTGTAAGCAGTTGGTGGACCATGGTTTGTAAACCCAAAAGAACCAATTAAAATCATGATTAGATCATAGTTTTAATTTTATCATCTTGACTATGGAAATCCAATATCATCTCCAGCCCTTTACTATATCCCTTAGGAAGAAAGTGGAACAAGGAAAAAAAAAAACATCTGTGGGGTGCTTTTATTCAGGAATTATACTTTTCTTTTGGAAGGTGGAATGACAGTGGGAAAAGCATAATTTGTGGTTCAAATAATGCCTCCTCCATTTACTAGCTGTATGAAACTGGTAAAATTTTCCAACAACTCTGAGCAGTGTTTTTCTCATCTATAAAATGTGTCATGATGAGAATCACAGAGATAATGTCAGTATATAGTTTGTCACAATGCTTGGGACCTAGTAAGTATTCAATGCCTACAAATCATGGTTGAAATAGAGTGAGGAACACATTTATTTTGGTCAGTATTTTTGACCCCAGATAGTAAGAGTGAAAGTTTTCTTTCTTTAGCTCTACTCTTTCTTCAAAATTCTCTATCTCAAGGAACTAGAAAACAAGAACAAACTAACCCCAAAGCTAGCAGAAAAAAAAACAGCTAAAATCAGAATTGAATAAGCAAAAATCAAACAATCACATTAAAAAGTAGGCAAAAGACATGAACAGACACTTCTCAAAAGAAGACAGACGAGTGGCCAATAAACATGAAAAAATTCTCAACATCAGTAATTATAAGAGAAAGGCAAATCAAAACCATAATGAGATATCATCTCACACCAGTCAGAATGGCTATTATTGAAGTCAGAAAAGAACAAATGCTGGCAAGGCTGTGGAAAAAAGAGAACACTTATACACTGTTGGTGGGAATGTAAATTAGTTCAGCCACTGTGGAAAGCAATTTAGAGGTTCCTTAAAGAACTTAAAACAGAACTATCATTCAACTCAGCAACCCCATTACTGGGTATATATAGACACATGCAGTTGTATGTTTATCACAGCACTATTCACAATAGCAAAGACGTGGAATTAATCTACATGCCCCTCGATGGTAGATTGGATAAAGAAAATATAGTACACAGACACCATGGAATACTATGAAGCCATAAAAAAGAACAAAATCATGTGCTTTGCAACAACATAGATACAGCAAAAAGGCCATTATCCTAAGAGAATTAACACAGGATCACAAAACCAAAGACTGCATGTTCTCACTTATAAGTGGGGGCCAAACAATGGGTATTCATGGACATAAAGATGGCAACAGTAGACTCTGGGGACTACTAGAGTGGGGAGGTAGGAAGAGGGGCAAGTGTAGAACAACTTACTATTGGGAACTGTGCTCAGTATCTGGATGACAGGATTCAGTTGTACCCCAAACCTTGGCATCACACAACATACCCAGGTAACAAACTCATACATCTACCCCCCTGAATCTAAAATAAAAGTTGAAACTATTGTTTTAAAAGATTCTTTATCTCAATAAGTGGCCTCACTATCTATCTAAAATAAGCCAAACTAATCACCTTGTGCTTATTTTGACTTTTCCCCATCCTTTGCCACCTAATTGAATCGGTGTTCGAGCTGAGCTGGCTGTACCTTTGAAACTCCTCCTAAATCTGAAGATTAATTTTCATATCTACATTCCTGTCTAATGTGTTCCTCATAATTTCTCTCATGTGCTGTCAAAGTAGTTACAGAGCTGATCTTTTCTGGGTGAAACTTCTCCCATTCCTCCATGCAGCCACTGAAGCTCTCCATGTAAAATGCAAATCTCACTGTGCTAAACAAAAAATAACTTTCTTTTAAAAATAGAACATTCCTCATTCGGAGTGTGTTTTGTGTTTGCTTGAGATTAGATTCAGGTTATGTATTCTCAGCTGCGATACTGGATGGGTGACGTATCCTCAAGGTATCAGCTCTGGAGGCATGATGTTCATCTTTCCCTTACCGGCAATGTTAACTTTGATCACCTGGTAATTGGAAATACTTGCAAATTTACAGAAATGTTGCCCTTATGAAACAGTACAACAAATACCCATATGCCTTTGACCCAAGGTCACCTGTAGTTAACATTTTATCCCACTTGCTTTATCGCTTGTTCTATCTATGTAATATTTTTCTTAACTTTTATGGTAAGCTTCATAAATCATGGAGCTTTAAATACTTCGGTGCGTATTTCTCAAGTATATAGATAGTGTATATATAGTCCATAATCACAGTATAGTCATCAGTACCAATGAATTTAAATTTGATACAATATTTTATCTAATCTATCATTTGTCTTTCCATTTTCTCAGGTGACTCATTAATGTCCTTATGGCATTTTCCCCTCTAGTATAGGATCCAGTTTAGGGACAGGTATTGCATTTATTGGTATGTCTCTGTAATCTCCTTAAACCTAAAATATTTCCACAGCCTTTCTTTGTTGTTTTTTTAAAAAACTACACTGTCTCCCCTTTTTGCTAGTAGAGTGTTTCTTATTCTGGGTCTTTGATGCATGTTTATGACTAGATTCAGGTCCTGTATTCTCAGCCCGAATACTGCATAGATGATGGTGTGTTCTCCTCAGGACATAATGTGGAGGAACACCATGTCCATCTACTTCAATGAATTTTGGTTACCCTGTCAAGTTATTGTTCAATTTCTCCACGATGGAATTACTATTTTTTCTTCTTCACAGAAGATACTGTAAGACAATGTGGATATTTTTCTCTTCATCTGAACTTTTGGATTTAGCAATTATTGATGATTCTTGCCTGATACAATCTTTACTGTAATAGTTGCCAAATAATAATTTTTCAACTTCCATAATTCCTCAATGTTTACAAGTTGGCTGTCAGCATTATACTGTATGCAAAAGCCCTCCATCCTCCCTCATTCATTCATTTATTTATCTTTTTATTATCAGTATGGACTCATGATTTGTTATTTTTTCAATTGTTTATAGTTTATCACTGTATTTAAGAATTTTGGTCCTCAAATTGTCCCAGATTTGGCCATTGAGAACCCTTTCCGGCTAGCACTTTGGTAATTGTGACGTGACTCCATCATTTTTTAAAAGTGCTTTCTTACTTTCCAGCATAACAAGATGTTCCAGGTTTATCTTTTACCTACCCTATCTCATCCCTGGAATCAGCCATATCAAAGACCCTTGATTCCTTTTAGTGGAGAATGGTATTAGAGACCAAAATTTAGGTTTTAGGTGGGATCATTGCTACTGGAGTGTCTTTGATTCTTGACCCTTACAACAGGCCTAGGAAATGCATATATGTATACCTATACAGATACATATATAAAATATATATACAAACATACATTGAACATGAAAACAAACACATACATATACATGTTTGATTACATGTGTACATCACATGCATTTACATAATTTAGAAATCATCAGTTCATACCGATACCTACAATTCCAATGCATGCCCATGGGGTTCTTTCTTGCCTTCTCTCATACTATGTATTTGTGTGTGTGTGTGTGTGTGTGGTTTTTGTTGTTGTTGTTTAGTATTTGATAGCACAACAGTGTGACTACCATCAATAATAATTTAAAATTTCTTTTTTTAAAAAAATTTGTATTCCCATAGGTTATTGGGGCACAGTTGGTGTTTGGTTACATGAGTAAGTTCTTTAGTGGTGATTTGTGAGATTTCAGTGCACCCATCACTTGAGCAGTATACACTGCAACTAGTTTGTAGTCTTTTATCCCTCACCCACTTCTCACCCTTTCCCCCTGAGTCCCCAAAGTCCACTGTGTCATTCTTATGCCTTTGTATGCTCATAGCTTAGCTCCATTTTATGAATGAAACATACAACGTTTGGTTTTCCATTCCTGAGTTACTTCACTTAATAGTCTCCAATCTCAGCCAGGTTGCTGTGAATGCCATTAATTCATTCTCTTTTATGGCTGAGTAGTATTCCATCACATATATATATACCACAGTTTCTTTATTCACTCATTGATTGATGGGCATTTGGGTTGGTTCCACATTTTTGCAATTGTGAATTGTGCTACTACAAACATGTGTGTGCAAGTATCTTTTTTGTATAATGGGTATGAATCCCAGTAGTGTGATTTCACATGCTGTATTTGTATATTCCTTCTTCCACAGAGAGAACTTTGACTCCCTTCCACATCATTTACTCACTGACTCAATGCTATAATTTATCTAAAATAGTTTCAGAACTGCTTTGCCCATATTTCTATAACTGAAAAAAAAGCACTAAGAGTTCAGGATTTGTTTGCTATCCTTCTCCCCTCACCCCTCATGCCCAACCTTGGCCCAAATTGAAGGTATATTGTCAAAAATTGTGTTTGTAAGTTACTTAGATTTATTTATTCTTTCCTCCCTCCCTCCCTCCTTCCTTTATTTTTCGTTCACTATGGTTACCATATTTACTGAAATATGATTAGGTTTATTCTTTTCTTTCTGCTTTTATTGTTTTCCTCCTTCCTTTCCCTATCGATTTAATTTTATTTGTTGAATATGTAGAACATTCACATGCTTTCCTAAGTAAAAAATATTTTTCCTGCTTTAGCACACAAAAAGTAACATACTATATGCTCTCTGCTTTATTCACTTAATATTATCTCCCGGAAATTACTCCTTATCCAGTTAGCAGAGATCTCCTCATTCTTTTTTATAGCTGTGTATTACTCCACTGTGTGAATGGAGCTTTTAACTAGGCCCCTATGCTTAGATATTTAAGTATCTCCTATACTTTGCAATTATAAGCAGTGCTGCATGGAATAACCTTATGCATATGTTTTTTTATATTGTTAGAAGTATGTATTCAGAGTAAATTCCTAGAATTAGCATCATTATGTTGAAGGGTGAATGCACAATGTAATTTTAGTATGTGTTTTGAAATTCTCCTCCATAGGAACATATGCCATTTTACATTCCACCAGCAACGTATGAGACAGCCTATTTCCCTGCAGCCTTGCCAACAGTGAATTGTCGAGCTTTTAAATATTTGCCTATCTGATAGGTAAAAATGTCAGTGTAGTTTTAATTTGCATTTTACTTATTATAAGTGAAATTGAACATTTTCTTAAATGTGTAAGAGCCATTTTTAAATTTCTCTTATGAATCATCTATGTATTTTGCCCTTTTTACTGTTTACTGTATTTTCTGTTTTTCCTCAATTTAGATCTAGTTCTTTAGGAACTAGATCTATCATCTATGATATGTTTTACAGTGTTGTCTCCTAGTTTGTCATTTGTCTTTTGACTTGGTTTATGGTGTTTTTGTTTGTTTGTTTTTTTGCCACTTAAAAGGCTTTTACTTTTATGTAGTCAAATTTATCAATATTTTGTTATATTGCATCAAGTTTTTTAAGTCATAGTTAGAAAGCCTAAGTCTTACTATGTGATTTTTAAGGGCTTTGGAAATATGCCAAAAACTAGCAATAGTGCAAAGAACAACAAGCACTGCAATAGCAGAAAAGGCAAAATGCTTTGGAGAACTATGTAGAGGTGCCGGATTAAACACAGACTGCCTAGTTAAAAGTTGAGTTTCAATAAGTATTGAATAATTTTTTAATAGATTATATCCCAAATATTGTATGGATTATACTCATATTAACTATTATTTGTTGTTTTATCTCAAATTCAAATTTAACTGGATAACTTGTATTTTTATGAATCTAACGACCTTAGTCCCAGGGAAAGATACACAAATCCCAGTTTGGGCTTATCCTCTGTTGTCCGTTTACCTTCCTAAAAACAGATCAGTCCTCTTCACCTATAGAACCCTTGCAACCCAAGTTGCCTCAGAGTCATTGATTCATCTGTGTAGCCGCTGTTTCCACACCTGTCATATGATTTCTTGTCCATCACAAAAATAACAATTTTAGAGGTAAGGATATAGACAGAATGTAGTGCACAGAGCCGACTTTAGAATCTGAAGCACCTGGCTTTTAATTCTGGCTGCATAATCTTGGGAAGTTTATTTATTGTACTTAAACTTCAAATAATACCTACTGTGCAGGACTTACATAATTAAGTAAATTAAATTGTGTTTACATATTATAAATGTTCCATAATTATTTATCTATGATTACTTACTAAACTCACATTTTCAGCAAATATAGTTAAGGTAGGTCTTCTCATCAGCAAAAAGTGGGTATAAAGTCATAGCATCATAATCTGTTAGTGAGTATACTCATTTCTCAGACAAGGAAACTGATGCACAACTCATCATCATGACATTGGGACAGGGCTCTTCGGTGATGCTTCCTAGTGCAAGAATCAGCCTCTGGCCAACTTGGGATGGGCTATGGCATTCGGAAGGAGTGAGAAAGACACAGGACAGAGTAAGGAAATTGAGGGCAGGAATTAAGCAAGACATTGGAACAGACGATGGGAGAGGTTGAGTGATAAAGACGATGAAGAGTTAATTAATAAAGAAAATACATAAGGAAGAGTGAAAACACAAAAGTAAATATGAATGTGAGAGAAGGAAGTAGTAAAATGCTTTTTAAAATGCCAGTTAGAGGAACAGCAGAGCAAGTGAGATAATATAAATAAATGGTTGGACAAATAAGTGAATGAATAAGAAACTAGAGAAGTGAAGATGACTATGGGGATGAGGGGAAGTATTGCTTACATACTATAATTTATGAAGTAGTTTTTACCTATAACATCGACATTTAATCTTTATAGTAATTCTGTGAGGTGAGCAGGTAGATATTATTTTTCCCATTTTACAGAATGAGGAATTACTTAAATCAAAGCGGATAAATCATTTGCCCAGGATTGCAGTGTAAATAGGTGTAGAGCTAAAATGAAATCTCAGAGCTCCCAGCCACTCCCCTACATACTACACTCTTGTCCTTAAGAGCCTCAGGGACTGTGGTAAGAAGAATGAAGGGCAAGGATCTATCTAGACAAAGCCAGGGCTTCTAAAATTCCAGGTGTTTGGTATGTTCTATACTGAGAGAGACACACAAGCCCGCTCCGTGGTGAGGACCAGAATTCAGGATATGAATTTTTTACAATTCCTTGTAAAAAAAAAATAAAAAAATTTAAAAAAATGGAATTCCTTCAAGCTATAAAACTAGGAGGCATGGTCTTCCAGACTTGATTTCTCTTTGATCTGGCTGAGCCTCCACAGTTTGTGACATGAACCATAAATTTGGTCTTAGTTCACTTCTCAAAACCTGCAGGCTACCGACTCATCACAGAAGCCAGATTGCAGTCTCTCATCCCCAGGCTCATCTTCCAGAGTGGAATCCATGTCCTTTGGATAGGGCCAGTGTATTAGTTGGCAGACAAATGGAGGAAACCAAATTTTCCTATAATCGTTGTGAATTCCTTCTTTGATGTTCATTTACAGCTGCAGTGCATACAATTTCATCTGAATCAGATTAAGCTCTGATAACCCCGGGAAGCCACAACACTGCTAGAGGTGAAAGATTTATACACACAATTCCTTTCCACAGCAAGAAGAAATCAAGGTAGAAACAAATCACTGCCAAATCAACAGTGCTTTCTTCCAAGAGTTTTCTGATGTCTTTTTGAGGTGGTTCTATTTAGTCTCGGCCACAATATTGTGTTCCTAATCACATATGTTTAGCAGAGAGTTTGTGTGCCCCCAAAACTTATATGTTGAAATCCTAACCCCCAAGGAGATTATGTTAAGGTGGTGAGGTGGGACCTTTGGATGGTCATGTGGTGGGCAGCATGGTGGGCAAAGCCCTCATGAATGGGGTTAGTGGTCTCCCTCATAAAAGAGACCCCCGAGAGCTAGCTAGTCCCTTCCACCATGTGAGAACACAGTGAGAAGGCTCTATGAACTAGCGTGGGCCATCACCAGACACCAATTCTGCCAACGTCTTGATCTTGAACTTCCAAGCTTCCAAACTGAGAAATAAATTTCTGTTGTTTACAAGCTAACCAATTTGTGGTATTTTATTATAGCAGATCAAATGGACTAAGACAGTCCTTGATGATAATAGGAATACAGATATACCTCAGAAATATTGCAGGTTCAGTTTCAAACCACCACAATAAAGTAAATTTCTCAACAAAGTAAAATCACATGAACTTTTTGGTTTCACAGTGCATATATGTTACATTTACACTATATTGTAGTCTATTAAATGTGCAATAGCGGTGTGTCTAAAAAATACACATACTTTAATTTTAAAATACTTTATTGCTTAAAAATGCTAACAATTCTCTGACCCTTCAGAGAGTTGTCATCTTTTTTGCTGATAGAGTCTTGCCTTGATGTTGATGGCTGCTGATGGATCAGGGTGGTGGTCACTGAAGGTTGGGGTGGCTATGGCAATTTCTTTTATTATTATTATTATTATACTTTAAGTTCTACGGTACATGTGTGCAACGTGCAGGTACACATGTACCTAGGTATACATGTGCCATGTTGGGTTGCTGTACCCATCAACTCGTCCTTTTACATTAGGTGTTTCTCCTAATGCTATCCCTCCCCCAGTCCCCCACCCTCAACAGGCCCCAGTGTGTGATGCTCCCCGCCCTGTGTCCAAGTGTTCTCATTGTTCAATCCCCAGCTGTGAGTGAGAATATGCTGTCTTTGATTTTCTGTCTTTGTGATAGTTTGCTGAGAATGATGGTTTCCAGCTTCATCCATGTCCATTTCTTAAAATAAAACAGCAATTAAGTTTGCCATATTGATCAACTCTTCCTTTCAGAAAGATTTATCTGTAGCATGAAATGCTGTTGGATAACATTTTACCCACAGTAGAACGTCTTTCTAAATTGGAGGCAATCCTCTCAAATTCTGCAATTGCTTTATCAACTAAGTTTATGGAATACTCTAAATCTTTTGTTGCCATATCAACTATGTTCACAGCCTCTTAACCAGGAACAGATCCCATCTCAAGAAACCACTTTCTTTGCTCATTCATAAGAAGCAACTCTTCCCCTGTTCAAATTTTATGGTGAGATCGCAGCAATTCAGTCACATCTTCAGGCTCCACTAGTTCTTTTGCTATTTCTACTACATCAGTAATTACTTCCTCCACTGAAATCTTGAACCGCTTAAACTCATCATGAGTGTTGGAATCCACTTCTTCCAAACTC
Organism: Theropithecus gelada; assembly: GCF_003255815.1. Taxonomy (NCBI): domain Eukaryota; kingdom Metazoa; phylum Chordata; class Mammalia; order Primates; family Cercopithecidae; genus Theropithecus; species Theropithecus gelada. The sequence continues at coordinate 25,152,573 of NC_037674.1, forward strand.
CTGTTAATATTAGTATTTTGACCTCCTCCCATGAATCATGAATGTTCTTAATATCATTGAGACTGTTGAATCCTTTCCAGAAGGTTTTAAATTTACTTTGCTCAGCTCCATCAGAAGAATCACTATCTGTGGCAGCTATAACTTTGAAATGTATCTCTTAAATAAGAAGACTTGAAAGTCAAAATTGCTCCTTGATCCATGGGCTGAGGAGTGCATGTTGTGTTAGCAGGCATGAAAACACATTCATTTTCTTGTTCATCCCCATAAGAGCTCTTGAGTGACTAGGTGCATTATCAATGAGCAATAACATTCACCATAACAGACATAATAGTAATGAAAAAGCTTGAAATCTTACAATAATTATAAAAATGTGATACATAGACACAAAATGAGCCCATGCTGTTGGAAAAATCGCTCCAATAGACTTGCTCAACACAGGATTACCACAAATCTTTAATTCGTGACGGAAAAAAAAAACAGTATCTGCGAAGTGCATTGAAGCACAGCATAATAAAATGAGGTATGTCTTGCTGTCTTTGTGAAACAACAGATACCCAAATGAACATTAATGTGACACAGTTCTTGACTTCTGGGTGAGTCTGGAAAAGGGTCAAGGAGTTGGTGAGTGTTGGAGTGTGGGAGGAATCTTGTGAGGGCTGGGAACAAGGAACTTTTTGACTTTGTTCTAACATCTTATCCCTGGTCTCAGAACATGAGTCATATGTAAAATCCTGCCTTTATTTTCTAAATTTCCATGTTTATCATGATTTACTCTCCTGTCTGGGAGAGATTTACTAAGCCAAGATTCAAGCAGAAAGTAGTGTTTTATCACAGCAGTTTTCTTTCCACAATATATAAGAGTGTGAGTCATACTCTCTCAGTTTACCTTGTCCCTTATGCCTGCTACTTAAAAATAACACAATTCATAACCCTTGAAATATAAAAATATTGCTCTTCTTTCCAATTCTAACTGGCAATAGCAATCATAGACTGAGGTGGGCAGCATCTTAAATTATCCCCAGTGATCTCTGTCTTCTGTATAATCTCCTAACCTTGAGGGTGGTTTGGATCTAGTGAGTTACTTCTAATTAACAGAATATGCCAAAAAATGACAGGGTGTCACTTCCAAGATTAGGGTTAAAAAAAAAGCTGTGACTTCTGTCTTGCTCTCTCTCCCTCACTTGCACTCTCCTTTGCCCTATCACTTGCTCATTCTGTTGAAGTCAGCTACCATGTTGTGAACTACCCTACGAAGAAGCCCACACAGAAAGGAACTGAAAGAAGCATCTGGCCATCAGCCAGTAGGCAACCAAAGCCCTCATCCAAAGCTCAAGAGAACTAAATCCTGCCAACCATGTGATCTTAGAAATGGATAATTCTCCATTCAAGTCTTCAGATGAGACTATAAGCCCAGCAGCTTAGTCCATTCAGACTACTATAACAAATACCATAAATTGGGTAGCCTGCAAACAACAGAAATTTATTTCTCATAGTTCTAGAGGCTGAGAAGTTCAAGAGCAAGGTGATGGCAGATTCAGTGTCTGATAAGGACCTGCTTTCTGGTTCATAGACAGAGCCTTCTTGCTGTGTCCTCACATGGTGAAAGGCACTGCTAGCTCTCTAGGTTATCTCTTGTAAGGGCACAAATCCCATTCATGAGGGCTTTGCACTCATCGCCTAATCACCTCCCAAAGTCTCCATCTCCAAATACCATTACCTTGGGGGCTAGAATTTCAACATATGAATTTTGGTGAGGCATAAGTATTCAGTAAATTGCACTCAACCTTGTGAGAGACCCAGAGCAAAGAACCCAATGAAGTCATGCTCACTGAAATTATAAGGTAATAACTATTTTAAGAAACTATGTTTGAAAGTAATTTGTTATATATCAATAGAAAATTAATGGACTCTTATTAAACTATGCTGCAAATTTGACACTGCAACAGATCAATTCATCTTATCAGCCCCACATGCATTCCTTCACCCTCATTAGTGAAGCCAGTTCTATCCTGTGTGCATTGCTTTATGACATCAATCAATTTCCATATTCTCTTGGCCTGCTCCTTAGTCTACTCTGCAATTCTCACCCCGCAACCTCATTTATGTTATTGGCACCTTTATGATTCATAGTATTTTCCTTTCTTCTTGTTCCTAATAAGCCTCACACATTTTCCCCATAGTAGATGCTCAGTAAATTATTGTGAATGTATTTAAATGTCAACATTAATTTCAAATTATTCGTTCAAAATATTTACTGAGTACCTATTAAATAGTAGGCACAAAGGATGCAGTGGTGAATAAAAATAGACACAAGCCCTGCCTTCATGGAGCTTATCATCTAGAAGGAGGCTGATAGTGATACCAGTGAATTACATGAACAAATGTGTTAAGTATTAAGTTTCCTGAATGGGAGCAAAAGATGCTATAAGAATACTAGAAATAAAGGGATTTTATCACGTGAAGGAGATTAGAGGAGACTCCCTGAGAAAGTGGTAACTGAAGTAAGCTCTCAAAGGTGCATAAAGGGAGTTAATCTGGTAAAAGTGAACTGGGGGGGTTGATGAGGATGGAATCACCCAAGACAGAGGGACCATCATGTGCAACGTGAAATGTTTGCAGCTCTAAAGAGAGCCAGTGAGTCTTGATGATAAAGGGCTACGGACATATGATGTGAGATGAGTGGATAGGTAGGTGAGGGCCAGACCTGAGCCTGTCTTATTTTAGGCCAACTTTGAATAATAGAAATTCAAGACTATCCAGAAATTTCTCTACCAACTACATCCTCTTTGTAGCACTCCAGCCACTCAGGTCTCAAATATTCATTGGCCCCCTGTTAGGAAGTTGCTTTTTGAAACTTCTTTTGATGACACCACTAAAAGAAATCGTGACCATGAAAATATGAAAAGACCCAGCCCCTGACCACAAAGGGTGTGTGTTTTAGTAGGGGACTAACATTGGAAAAAACTTAACAGTCTCTGGATCACAACATGGCTGCACACAAAGTCATAAACTAAATGCCATAAGAGGACTCCAATTTAAATAACCCTAGGGGGAAAAAGGAGCTGAGTAAGGGGTATATCCCACTTGGTCTTGGCTTCATCCAAGCCATTTTCAAGCCTCTCCTGGGTTAGCCAGTCTCAGGCCTCTCAAAGATGTCTTGTGGCACAGTCTATATCATGAGAAGAGAGAAAGAGATCTCAAAAAATAGAAATGGAGGAGGGGCACCCAAGATGGCTGAATAGGAAGAGCTCCAGCCTCCAGCTCCCAGTGTGAGCAACACAGAAGACAGGTGATTTCTGCATTTCCAACTGAGGTACCGGGTTCATCTCACTGGGGCATGTCGGACAGTCGGTGCTGGTCAGCGGGTGCAGCCCGACCAGTGAGAGCTGAAGCAGGGCAAGGCATCGCCTCACCTGGGAAGTGCAAGGGGGAAGGGATTTCCTTTTCCTAACCAAGGAAAACTGAGACACACAACACCTGGAAAATCCAGTAACTCCCACCCTAATACTGCGCTTCACCAAAGGTCTTAGCAAATGGCACACCAGGAGATTATATCCCACACCTGGCCTGGAGGGTCCCACACCCAAGGAGCTTCCCTCATTGCTAGCACAGCAGTCTGAGATCTAACTGCAAGATGGCAGCGAGGCTGGGGGAGGGGCGCCAGTCATTGCTGAGGCTTAAGCAGGTAAACAAAGCCACCGGGAAGCTCAAATTGGGTTAAGCCCACTGCAGCTCAAGCAGGCCTGTCTGCCTCTGTAGACTCCACCTCTGGGGTCAGGGCATAGCCAAACAAAAAGCAGCAGAAACCTCTGCAGATGTAAATGTCCCTGTCTGACAGCTTTGAAGAGAGCAGTGGTTCTCCCAGCATGGAGGTTGAGATCTGAGAACATTCTTAAAGAAAAGAATTTTCAACCCAGAATTTCATATCCAGCCAAACTAAGTTTCACAAGTGAAGGAGAAATAAAATCCTTTACAGATGAGAAAATGCTCACAGATTTTGTCACCACCAGGCCTGCCCTACAAGAGATCCTGAAGGAAGCACTAAACATGGAAAGGAACAACCAGTACCAGCCATTGCAAAAACATGCCAAAATGTAAAGGCCATCGATGCTAGGAAGAAACTACATCAACTAACGAGCAAAATAACCAGCTAATATCATAATGACAGGATCAAGTTCACACATAACAATATTAACCTTAAATGTAAATGGACTAAATGATCCAATTAAAAGACACAGACTGGCAAACTGGATAAAGAGTCAAGACCCATCAGTTTGCTGTATTCAGGAGACCCATGTCACATGCAGAGACATACATAGGCTCAAAATAAAGGGATGAAGGAAGATCTACCAAGCAAATGGAAAACAAACAAACAAAAAAGGCAGGGGTTGCAATCCTAGTCTCTGATAAAACAGACATTAAACCATCAAAGATCAAAAGAGACAAAGAAGGCCGTTACATAATGGTAAAGGGATCAATTCATCAGGAAGAGCTAACTATCCTAAATATATATGCACCCAATATAGGAGCACCCAGATTCATAAAGCAAGTCCTTAGAGACTTACAAAGAGACTTAGACTCCTGTACAATAATAATGGGAGACTTTAACACCCCACTGTCAACATTAGACAGATCAACGAGACAGAAAGTTAACAAGGATATCCAGGAATTGAACTCATCTCTGCAGCAAGCAGACCTAATAGACATCTACAGAACTCTCCACCCCAAATCAACAGAATATACATTCTTCTCAGCACCACATCACACTTATTCCAAAATTGACCACATAGTTGGAAGTAAAGCACTCCTCAGCAAATGTAAAAGAATACAAAATATAACAAACTGTCCCTCAAACCACAGTGCAATCAAAATAGAACTCAGGACTAAGAAACTCAATCAAAACCGCTCAACTACATGGAAACTGAACAACCTGCTCCTGAATGACTACTGGGTACATAACGAAATGAAGGCAGAAATAAAGATGTTCTTTAAAATCAATGAGAACAAAGATACAACATACCAGAATCTCTGGGACACATTTAAAGCAGTGTGTAGAGGGAAATTTATAGCACTATGCCCACAAGAGAAAGCAGGAAAGATCTAAACTTGACACCCTAACATCACAATTAAAAGAACTAGAGAAGCAAGAGCAAACACATTCAAAAGCTAGCAGAAGGCAAGAAATAACTAAGATCAGAGCAGAACTGAAGGAGATAGAGACACAAAAAAGCCTCCCAAAAAATCAATGAATCCAAGAGCTGGTTTTTTGAAAAGATCGACAAAACTGATAGACCGCTAGCAAGACTAATAAAGAAGAAAAGAGAGAAGAATCAAATAGACACAATAAAAAAATGATAAAGGGGATATCACCACTGACCCCACAGAAATACAAACTACCATCAGAGAATACTATAAACACCTCTACACAAATAAACTAGAAAACCTAGAAGAAATGGATAATTTCCTGGACTCTTATACTCTCCCAAGACTAAACCAGGAAGAAGTTGAATCCCTGAATAAACCGATAGTAGGCTCTGAAATTGAGGCAATAATTAATAGCCTACCAACCAAAAAAAATCTAGGACCAGACGGATTCACAGCCGAATTCTACTAGAAGTACAAGGAGGAACTGGTACCATTCCTTCTGAAACTGTTCCAATCAATAGAAAAAGAGGAAATCCTCCCTAAATCATTTTATGAGGCCAATATCATCCTGATACCAAAGCCTGGCAGAGACACAAGAAAAAAAGAGAATTTTAGACCAATGTCCCTGATGAACATCGATGCAAAAATCCTCAATAAAATACTGGCAAACCAAATCCAGCAGTACATCAAAAAGCTTATCCACCATGATCAAGTGGGCTTCATCCCTGGGATGCAAGGCTGGTTCAACATATGCAAATCAATAAACGTAATCCAGCATATAAACAGAACCAAAGACAAAAACCACATGATTATCTCAATAGATGCAGAAAAGGCCTTTGACAAAATTCAACAGCCTTTCATGCTAAAAACGCTCAATAAATTCGGTATTGATGGAACGTATCTCAAAATAATAAGAGCTATTTATGACAAACCCACAGCCAATATCATACTGAATGGACAAAAACTGGAAGCATTCCCTTTGAAAACTGGCACAAGACAGGGATGCCCTCTCTCACCACTCCTATTCAACATAGTGTTGGAAGTTCTGGCTAGGGCAATCAGGCAAGAGAAAGAAATAAAGGGTATTCAGTTAAGAAAAGAAGAAGTCAAATTGTCCCTGTTTGCAGATGACATGATTGTATATTTAGAAAACCCCATCGTCTCAGCCCAAAATCTCCTTATGCTGATAAGCAACTTCAGCAAAGTCTCAGGATACAAAATTAATGTCCAAAAATCACAAGCATTCTTATACACCAGTAACAGACAAACAGAGAATCAAATCATGAATGAACTCCCATTCACAATAGCTTCAAAGAGAATACCTAGGAATCCAACTTACAAGGGATGAGAAGGACCTCGTCAAGGAGAACTATAAACCACTGCTCAGTGAAATAAAAGAGGACACAAACAAATGGAAGATCATACCATGCTCATGGATAGGAAGAATCAATATTGTGAAAATGGCCATACTGCCCAAGGTAATTTATAGATTCACTGCCATCTCCATTAAGCTAACAATGACTTTCTTCACAGAATTGGAAAAAACTGCTTTAAAGTTCATATGGAACCAGAAAAGACCCTGCATTGCCAAGACAATCCTAAGCCAAAAGAACAAAGCTGGAGGCATCATGCTACCTGACTTCAAACTATACTACAAGGCTACAGTAACCAAAACATCATGGTACTGGTACCAAAACAGAGATATAGACCAATGGAACAGAACAGAGCCCTCAGAAATAATACCACACATCTACAGCCATCTGATCTTTGACAAACCTGACAAAAACAAGAAATGGGGAAAGGATTCTCTATTTAACAAATGATGCGGGGAAAATTGGCTAGCCATAAGTAGAAAGCTGAAACTGGATCCTTTCATTACTCCTTATATGAAAACTAATTCAAGATGGATTAGAGACTTAAATGTTTGACCTAAAACCATAAAAACCCTAGAATAAAACCTAGGTAATACCATTCAGGACATAGACATTGGCAAGGACTTCATGTCTAAAACACCAAAAGCAATGGCAACAAAAGCCAAATTGACAAATGGGATCTAATTAAACTAAAGAGCTTCTGCACAGCAAAAGAAACTACCATCAGAGTGAACAGGCAACCTACAGAATGGGAGAAAATTTTTGCAATCTACTCATCTGACAAAGGGCTAATATCCAGAAACTACAAAGAACTCAATCAAATGTACAAGAAAAAAACAAACAACCCCATCAAAAAGTGGGCAAAGGATATGAACAGACATTTCTCAAAAGAAGACATTCATACAGCCAATAGACACATGAAAAAATGCTCATCATCATTCGCCATCAGAGAAATGCAAATCAAAACCACAATGAGATAACATCTCATACCAGTTAGAATGGCAATCATTAAAAAGTCAGGAAACAACAGGTGCTGGAGAGGATGTGGAGAAATAGGAACATTTTTACACTGTTGGTGAAACTGTAAACTAGTTCAACCATTGTGGAAAACAGTGTGGTGATCCCTCAAGGATCTAGAACTAGAAATACCATATGACCCAGCCATCCCATTACTGGGTATACACCCAAAGGATTATAAATCATGCTGCTATAAAGACACATGCACATATATGTTTATTGCAGCACTATTCGCAATAGCAAAGACTTGGAATCAACCCAAATGTCCATCAGTGACAGACTGGATTAAGAAAATGTGGCACATATACACCATGGAATACTATGCAACAATAAAAAAGGATGAGTTCATGTCCTTTGTAGGGACATGGATGCAGCTGGAAACCATCATTCTCAGCAAACTATGGCAAGAACAGAAAACCAAACACAGCAGGTTCTCACTCATAGGTGGGAATTGAACAATGAGATCACTTGGACTCGGGAAGAGGAACATCACAGACCGGGGCCTATTGTGGGGAGCATGGAGTGGGGAGGGATAGCATTAGGAGATATACCTAATGAAAATGACGAGTTAATGGGTGCAGCACACCAACATGGCACATGTATACATATGTAACAAACCTGCACGTTGTGCACATGTACCCTAGAACTTAAAAGTATAATAAAAAAAAAATAATACAAATGAAAACAAAGACCCATCAAACTGATGGAAGACAGAAAGGGCAGAAGGAACCAAGGCTACTTCTATAGAACCCGTACTCAATAGCTCAAAGTTACTGTTCCCTTTGGGATGCTGCAGCCATTTTGCTCATGTTACGTGGAAATGATAGAGGATGGCAAGCACGTATGACTTCTGCGCCTGGCGCAAATTGATGCTCATAATAGACACATTTTGAACAATTTGGGGAAGGGTCATTTATTATACAGGATGCCTTCATCTACAGGGGTGATAGAGGTTTTCACAGAAGGAATTGAATAGTTTGTGAACTCAAGGTGACTTAGAGCTCTGTTTCTCTCTCCTCTTCCCCCTAGCTTTAGAATGCAGCCAGTCAGTGCGAATGGCCTCACAAGACTTCCTGTAAGGCTAGGAGTATGAGCAGAAGAGGCAGTTTGTGAGCCCCCCAGGGAAAGCTCTCTACTCATTGATTCTATTTGGCCCTACCTATGCAGGCATCCCCCTCTTGAACTCAGCCTTTAATACTCAGAATTTCAGTAGATCTTAAGCAACCATGACAGTCTTCAGCAGCCCTCACTGCAGGATTTTAGGCTCAAACACAACCATCCATGGAATGAAAACTTGAATAGTAAATTCCAAATATGCCATAATATTGGGAAACTGTCCACATGGAATTTTTAGGTATGTACAGATTTTCACCAATAAAAATAGCCACCATTTGTTAATTGTGTTCCTGGTACACCATTCTATATGTATTATCTCACTCAATCCACATACAGAGCCCTACCATTATCTTTATTTTACAGATGGAGAAGCAAAAGCTCAGAAAGTTTAAGAAACCTTCTCCAAGATATAGAGTAAGTAGCAGAGATAGAATTTTAACCAACAGCTTAACCTTAATGTTATTTTATCTGTAAAGCCTTGCGTGATATACCCATTTACTATGCCCACATTGGACTCTGAACCCATTTATATTAACACAAAAAACATTATAAATATTGATTATTATTTAGGATTTTGTGAAAACCTCTTTGAGTATATTCCCTAGCACTATGCCTGGCATACGGTGAACCCTCCAATATTTATAGAAAAAATGAATGTGCATCAAGGTAATTTCCAGAGAAATTAACTTCTCTGAAAATTTTCTCTGGAAATTACCTTGATGCACAGGTAATTTGTCCATTCCAGGAATAAGGCATGGACTAATTTTAGAGAAAGTAATAGCAGTTATGCTAAACAGCCAACCAGAGACTGCTTAGTTGCCTCTGCTGCTGACCTCTGAAGAGGACATTTATCTTTGAGACAGGTACTTATCCTCTTCAGTGATTACCACAGGGACTTGGAGGCCCCTTCAAAGCTAAAACCTCCCCTCACCATGGCCCAGGCAACCTCATCAAAACATCTTGTCTGAGCGCAGAGCCTGGGACCCTAGTCACACACTCCTGTCTTCTGAAGAAACATCTTTCTTCACAGGGCAGGACCTAGGAAGCATGACTTATCATGAATCAGGGAAAACCCAGGGAAAGTGAGGGCTGCTGTGGTTTCTCCTCTTCCTGTGGAAAGGTCAGTTGATCCTGGGCCTGAGCTCTCCCATGAAGCCTGGGATGCTCGCCTGATGTCACTAATCTGTTCACTTGGCTTCACATCCTCTCCTTCTCCTCCCCCAGGGCCAGAATGACACCTCAGGGGACTCAAATCTGATTCATACCAGACATTGAGAGAAAGGAAATGAAAAGTGAGGGCAGACATTCCTTCCCTCAGCTGAGTGGAAGTCCCAGTAGTCATAATAACTAGCAGTCACTGAACATGTGTGGTATGCCAGCCACTGTTTTGGGGACTATAATGCACGGTAAATGTTAACTCTTCCGTTTACTGAGTGCTTACACTGTACCAGCCACTATTCCAGGAGCTTTACAAGTATTATTTCATTTAATCCTTATGACAACCCCATGAGGTGAATCCTCTTATTATCACCATTTTACAGATACGAAAACTGAAGTAGGGAGAGAAGAAATAACTTTCCCAGGGCCACAGAGCTGAAATGTGATAGAAGGAGGTTTGAACTCAGACAGCCTGGCTTGAGAACCCATTCATTTAACTATTAAAATATATGAACAAATTCTTACAAGTCCTCTGTGGTGATTGCCACCTTCCCATTTTGCAGATGAGGAAGCTGAGGTTCTACTGATGTTCAATGACTGGAGTGAGATGAGGAAGCAATTAACTGGGGTAGGAAGAATGTGATTTCATTCTTGTCCCAGGTCTTGAGCTCTTTCCATAGCATCATGTTGTGTAGGAGATTGGTCAGGGTGGTGGGAAAAGCTATAAGGAAAGATGCAAACCTTTTTGAACAGTTGGAAGGCCTTGCAAAAGCTTTGGGAGAGAATAAAACTGAAGGCAGCTAATTCTCTTACCCTGAGGCTAAGGGCAAGGACGAGATAACAAGGGAGTGTAAAGGAATCTATCTAGATAAGCTTATTTACTTATGTCATCCAGAGACCGACCTTTGATCATCTGTGCACAAGACTGCTCCCTGCAAGAGGGGACAACAATGTCACAGATTGTGTTGGTTCCAGGCCTTTGACACTATACCAGTACTGAATAAATACAAGCAGCTCTGGCTTATCAGGGCTGCTGGCTCTTCGGCCACCTAGTGCCAGGCAGTCCCCTAGCTGCTCTTATCGGATACCTGTGTCTGAGTACTCCTTTTGTCTGTTGCTCAGCCAGGGTCTGTGGGACAAATCCAGCAGCTGGTGCCCCATGTGAGGAATGCTGCAACAGATCACAATGGAACCTTGAAAAATGAAAGTGAAGAGACTCTGCAGTCAGTAAGTCATTGGTGTCCACTCAGGATTTCCAAGTTTGAGGGTTTCATCATGAGACAACAGTTATCAGCTCAACAGAAACAGTATATAAAAGTATTGAAATAGCTCCTTAAAGCTAGCAGAGCCTCAGTTTCGCAGGCTCAATTAAGGGACGTAATGCAAACTGTTGTTTCCCATAACCCATGGTTCTGGAAGAAGGCACACTAGACCTAGAGGTCTGGGAACTAGCGGGGAGAAATCTTAAATGCAATTATGCGCAAGGGCAACAGGTCCCGGTAACATCTTTAATGTTATGGGCCTTAGTCAGGGCAGATTTGGCCCCATTCTACATGGAAGAGTCTAAAAAGGGAAGGGAGGAGGAACTATCCCCTACCTTACCACCACCTCCTCCTCCCTCAGCCCCGCTGTTACCAGCGAAAGGTACAAAAGAGAAAACGGAGATTTTTCCTGAGCCCCTTCCTTCAATATATTAATTGGAAAAAAGACAAGGTCCCACACTGCAGCCATGGGACCCGTCTTAGGCAGGCAGCATTAGAAGGGGAGCTCTTGGCCTGCCTGGTAATGCGAGATTGACAAGGCAATCAGGTATATGAACCCATTTATTTTGATGCTTATAAAGAGATAAGAAAAAGCATTAAAGAAAACAGAGCCACTAGCCCATTTACGAAAGGATTAACTGAAGCCATCGCAGACAACTTCCGTATGACATCATGGGACTGGTCAGTGCTAGCTAAAACAACTTTAGAGCCCAGTCAATACCTCTTCTGGAAGGCAGAATATGATGAGTTGTGCAAACAAGCCAACCAGAATCAATTGGCTGGGCAAGACATAACAGCTGCTCTTCTCCAGGGCAGGGGTCCCTATGCCAATGTACAACAACAATTAAGTTTTGTTCCCCAAGCCTATACCCAAGTGTTTTTGTTTGCTCTTAGGGCTTGGCATTGAATTCCTAAAAGCGGAGTTCAACAGGGATCTTTTATAAATGTTCGACAAGGGCCTCAGGAGCCATTTGTTCAATTTGTCAATCTGTTAACCCTGGCAATTAAAAGACAAATTAGTCATGCCCAGGTTGCTGATATCTTATTGTTGCAACTGGCTTATGAAAACGTTAATGTGGATTGCCAACAGGCAATGCAGGCAGTCAGAGGAAAAGCAGCTACAGTCGGGGAATTTGTCTGAGTGTGTCAACTGGTAGGGACTGAAACACACAAAGCCAAAATATTGGCTATGGCATTAAAGCCTCCTAAAGAGAAAAGGAAGAAAAATCCAAATTGTTTTCTAAGCAGAGAGCCAGGTCATATGAAGCGGGAATGCCCCAATAGTAGAGACCAAGTTAACTCAGGAAAAGAACTCCCTTCTGTATATCCCCAATGTAAAAAGGGGAAACATTGGGCAAATCAATGCAAGTACAAATTTGATAAAAACAGCAATCCCCTAGGTGAGAAACTTCATTATGGGTCAGCCCCAGACCCCGCTCCAAACTGGGGCAATGCCAACAGCTTTCCTCAGTCAGATGGAAAGCCCGCAGTCCTCTCTCTCAGAGCAGCCACCTCTAGGAGCACAGGCCTGGACTTACTCTGCCCCAACAAATTAGTCCTAAAAGAAGGAGAAGATCCTAAAAGGGTTGCAACAGGGATCTGGGGCCCACTGCCTCAGGGAACAGTGGGATTAGTCCTAGGGTGATCAGGCCTATCCAGTAGAGGAATCAATGTGTTCACCAGGGTAATTGATAGTGATTACCAAGGTGAGATATTATGATGGAATGTAAAGGTCTGCATATTCTTCCCCTGGATCAAAGATAGCTCAGTTACTACTCTTACCATACTGGGTCCCCAACACTCAGGGAAAGGAAAGGGGAAAGGGAAGTTTTGGAAGCATGGGAGCCACAGGGGTATACTGGAACCAATTAATCACTGATCAGAGACCCATGATTACCTTAAAAATTGGAAATAAAAATTTTACTGGCTTATTGTACACAGAGGCAGACATTTTGATCATTAGTGATCAAAACTGACCAGAAACTTGGCCTTGGGTCACTCAGAAACAAAAAATTGTTAGCATCAGGGACATGCACACAGCCAAGCAGAGCAAACATCCCCTGACATGTTGTGATTTGGAAGAAAGAAAAGCAGTTATACAACCTCTAATCATGCCCATCCCTGTTAAACTTTGGGGACAAGACCTATTAGCCCAATGGGGGGTCACTCTGCAGAGCCCTTTTTAATAATGGCCACTGTTGTAATTCCTCCCCTACCCCTGATGTGGCTCTCTCAAGATCCAATTTGGGTAGAACAGTGACCTTTAAAGGGAGAGAAATTACAAAGGGTCCATGAATTAGTTGAGGAACATTTAAAAGCTGTCCATATAGAGCCATCAAACAGCCCTTGGAATTAGTCCATTTTTGTCATTCCCCAAAAGTCTGGTAAATGGAGACTTTTGCATGACTTATGTGCTATCAATGCTAATTTGCAACCTATGGAGCCTCTTCAACAAGGGCTCCCTTTCCCCATGGCGATTCCTCGAGATTAACCTATAGTCATTATTGACTTAAAAGACTGTCTTTATACTATTCCCCTTGCAAAACAGGACAGAGAAAAATTTCTGTTTACAATACCAGCTATCAATAATGAAAGGTCAGTTTGCCAATTTCATTAGAAACTACTTCCTCAAGGAATGTTGAACAGTCCTACCATGTGTCAGTATCATGTAAATCAGGCTTTGCTCCCCAGTAGAAAATAATTTCATAATTGCAAGATTATTCATTCTAAGGATGATATGTTACTGGCATCTCCAACAGAGCCAATACTTGTAAGTTTATATGCCTCTGTCAAAAAGAATACACAATTAAGAGGTTTAATCATAGCACCTGAAAAAGTACAGATGTCCTCTCCTTAAAAATATCCTGGATAGATACTAACTTCCCGGTCAGTAAGACCCCAGAAGGTTAAATTAAATCCTAACAACTTACACACCTTAAATGAATATCAAAAATGACTAGGTAATATTAACTGGCTTTGTCCCACCTTAGGCATAACTAGTGATAAGTTACAAACCTGATTTCTATCCTAAAAGGCAATGCAGACCTAGACTCCCCCAGGTATTTAACCCCCGCAGCACAAAGGGAAATTGAGGAAATAGAGCAAGCTATTTGTCAGAGGCAACCAGATAGCATAGACCCATAGACCCACGATATTCAGTCCAATTATTTGTTTTTCCTACCAAACATTCCTCAACAAGATTAATGGGACAGATGGCCCCAGGACTGCCCTTTCTAGAATGGGTTTTTGCTCACCTATCAGGACTAAAACACTATCTCCCTCTATCCAGCTAGTTAGTAAACTTATCTATACAGGCTGCAGACGATGCAATCAATTGCTAGGTTATGACCCTGATGTCATAAAAATTCCCTTGAGTAAAAAACAATTCAAAGCAGTTTTGCCCTTATCTCTAGACCTGCAGATAGCACTCTCTGATTATGCAGGCCATATAGAAGATGCCCTTCCTGCTGACAAACTACTTCAGTTCTTATCTTGTACTGCTGTAGTTATACCTACAAAAGTAGTTCACTCCCCCATACCTAATGCTTTAATGTTTTTTACTGATGGCTCTGGGAAAAATGGAAAAGCGGCTATCTGATGGGAACCACATAACTCCCTCACTCGATCTGGATTTACTAGCACTCAGAGAGCTGAGGTTGGAGCCCTAATATTGGCCCTAGAAACCTTTTCCACTCAGCCTATCAATATTGTTAGTGACTCTGCTTACTCCATTTATTTATTGCAGAACCTTGAGACAGCCGTCATTAGGTCCACTCTTGAACCCATCCTGTGTGCACATTTTCTTTTACTTCAGCAATTGCTAGATCAATGTACACATCCTATTTTTATTACACACATTCGGACCCACACCTCACTGCCCAGGCCACCGGCTTATGACAATAATCAAGCAGACCTGCAGATTATGACATCATTGCTTGACCAAGCCACCCAATCACATCAATTTTTTGACCAAAATTGGAGAAATTTATCTAAACAATTTCAAGTTACCCAAAGACTAGCTAAACAAATTATTTTATAATGCCCAGATTGCCAGCTTACAGTCACATCCCCTCCTTCAACAGGTGTTAACCCTAGAGGACTAGAATCTAATCAGTTATGGCAAACAGATACTACACACATCCCTGAATTTGGAAAACTAAGATATATACATGTATCTGTTGATACCAATTCCCACTTAATCAGGACTCATGCTCTTCCTGGAAAGTCTGCCTGATACATCATTAAACATCTTCTCTTAATTTTTGCATTTATGGAGTGGCCCACAAAAATTAAAACTGATAATGGTCTGGCTTATATCAGCTCACAATTTCAAAAATTTTGTCACACGTGGAACATCCAACATTCCACAGGCATCCTTTATAACCCCTAAGACAGGTCATAGTAGAATGTGTCCACTCCACCCTTAAAAATATGCTCAAAAAACAGAAAAGGGGGAATATGAGTAAGGACCCTGCAACACTATTGGCAAAAGCCTTATTTACCCTTAAATTTTTTAATGTAGATGATAAATTTCAATCAGCCATAGAAAAGCATTTTGCAAAATGCCCTCAAAACATAAAACCTGTGGTTTTATGGAAAGATGTAAATAGTAATGTATGGTGTGGTCCAAATGATTTGCTAACATGGGGAAGAGGATATGCTTGTGTTCACACCCCCTCAAGCCCTCTTTGGATTCCAGAATGATGCATCAAACCATACCATGGCATGACTAGGACCCAATCCAGTACCAGAAATGAAGGAAATGACCCTGCCGGACCCACAGCCCCAGTTGATGCAGCTTCCTCGGATGACAGGCCCCGGACATTACCTGGGGAATGCTGAAGAAGACAACTCAGGAGGCTGAGCAAATCCTGCTCCAGACACAGACACCACTCACTCCAGATAATGTATTCCTTGCTATGCTTTCTGTTGTACATTGCAAGTCTCATAGGGTAATAACCTTTCTTATTCTCTCACTCTGCCTGCAACCCACACCTGCTGCACTCTATTGGGCTCATCTCTTAGATCCGTCTTTCTTCCACCCTGTTACCTAGGCAGACACTCCCTTCCCAGCCTCTAATAACATAACTATTTGGCTGGGAGGGATTGAGTTGCCCCCGGTAGTGTCCCTCATTAATGGCACACATTGGACTAAGGTGCCAGGTAACACTACATATCACTCCACAATCCTCCCACTGCGTGTAAGTTATTAAAGTTCTAACCCTTACTGTGTACCTGCCCAAACACAATTATGGCTACATTATGGCAAAGGAAATGCCTTAACATTCTTGGTTGCAGGTAGTCTCAAACCAGGCAAT
Source organism: Theropithecus gelada (assembly GCF_003255815.1). Taxonomy (NCBI): domain Eukaryota; kingdom Metazoa; phylum Chordata; class Mammalia; order Primates; family Cercopithecidae; genus Theropithecus; species Theropithecus gelada. The sequence continues at coordinate 25,168,962 of NC_037674.1, forward strand.
GCAACCAATGCCACTTTCCCCAACATTCCTCCCTGTGCTAAAGAACAAAGCTGGGAAAGTAATGGATTCCACTTTGGCTGGGAGGTCTGTCACGGGGGACAAGCCTGTAGCCTCCAGTTAGGCAATTATAACATCTTAGCCTGGAGCTCCCACAGCCATTTGTCTGCATCAATCATGGCATCAATCACAGTTTCATAGGCACATTCCATTCCCCTATGATTTGGGCTGATGAGGGGATGGGATATCCCAGACCCCAAGTAGACTCCATGCCACCCCAAGACACTTTATGGCACCTGGGACATCTTAGCACCCCCTTAACACCTGGCATGGGATACATCATAATTCCAGTAACAATTATACTATGACCTTTATTTATAATCACACAGATCAGTGCCTAATTTGCACTACGCAGCCATATGTTTTCCTTATGGGAACCAATATTTCCATTATACCCCAAAACTCCAAGTTTGTGACTCAAGTGCAGGGACAGGTTTGGTTCGCGTCATGTATCACTAATTACAATATATCTAACTTAAATATTACTAGTGTCATGGTATTAAGGAGACAATTTGAGGCATTCCTACCAGTCAATTTGACACGCGACTGGCAAGGTTCCTCTGCTCTTGCCACCTTAGAACGTGCCCTGTCCCAGGTCAGACACAAAAAATTCATAGGTACACTTATAGCCTTTATAGTCTCAACCATAGTCATCCTAGCCACTGCTAGTGTTGCTGTTGTATCTATTACTGAATCAGTACAAACAGCTACCTTTGTGGACAACTTGGCCAGAAATATGACTAATGAACTTCTCTTACAGCAGGGTATAGATCACAAGATTCTTGCATGTCTGCAAGCCCTTGAGGCTACCTTGGAATATATAGTGGAATGACAAGATGCACAGGCATTCCAATAGCAATAGAACTGTGACTGGGAGCATAAGCATATCTGTGTCACCTCTCTACCTTGGAATCAATCAATACGTAGTTGGGATGAAGTGAAACAACACCTCTGGGGACCCTTACATGATAATTTAACAGCAGACATAAAGCAACTTAAAACTAAAATTCAAGAATCCCTAAATGCCATAGATCTACATGCCCAACAAACAGCCATATGGAAGGATGTACAAGAACATCTCTCCTGGATAGACCCCCACTCCTGGCAGTCAATCCTTCATTGGAAAAGGATATTTTTGATTATGCTCATGTTTATCTCGCGTTATTTACTAATTCTAGGATGTAAAGCTGGAAAACAAGCTGTGACCGCTACACCTGACAAACCTATTGCTGCACCCATCTGTACTCTTCAACCAACAAAACCTGATGCAAAAATACAGAAAAGGGGGAGATGTAGGAGATCGGTCACGGTCGTGGGAGAAGCTATAAGGAAAGATGCAAACCTTCTTGAAAGGTCGGAAGGTCTTGCAAAAGCTTCGGGAGAGAATAAAGTTGAAGGCAGCTAATTCTCTTACTCTGAGGCTAAGGGTGAGGACTAGGTAACAAGGGAGTGTAAAGAAATCTATTTAGATAAGCTTATTTACTTATGTCATCCAGAGACCGACCTTTGATCATCCACGTGCAAGACTGCTCCCTGCAAGGGGGGACAACAATGTTAATTACCCACAGATTGTGTTGGCTCCAGGCTTTTGATATTATACCAGTATTGAAAAATTACAAGCAGTTCTGGCTTATCGGGGCTGCTGACTCTTCAGCCACCTAGTGCTAGGCAGTCCTCTAGCTGCTCTTTCATGGGATACCTGTGTCTGAGTACTCCTTTCATCTGTTGCTCAGCCAGGGTCTGCAGGACAGACCTGGCAATGTTGAGTTGAAGCTCAGTTGAGGTCTAATAGGAAATACTGTTTACAAATCACCAGAAGGGCAGCATCGTAGAGGCCTGTTTTCTACAGGATTCTAAGGATGCTGATTTTCTTCTGGCAAGATGCATTTTTCTGAGAATGGCTATTGCCACCACACACTCACAGGCCAAGGGCCCCTCCTCAAAAATCTGACAAATATGGGACAACCCAGCCTAGGTTGAAGAGATGAAGAAAGAGCTTGAGGACCAGGCACAAGAGCTCTGTCTGCTCCACCTCCTGGCTCTAGGTCAGACAGAGACGCTGGGGTGCCAAAAGAAATTCCTCACATGTTTGCTACCTTCCAATTTTCTGTCCCCTCTGTTGTTTATTGAGTGAAAAGGATGGCTGGCTTATAAGGAACATCAGATAGCCTACTTCAAGTCCACAGTGATTTTCAGGACTGGGCATTTGCTGTTACTTTACAGGTCTGGCCAATGCCTGGTGTATGAGAGAGGCGTTCATGACCAACGTGAGAAGGTACTACTTGCTTACATTTTTTGCCTCTAGTGCAAGTACATTCACCTTGATTCCTCTCCAGGCATGTGGTTTGATTTACTTTGGCCAGAAGTAGCAACTGAGGCCCAATCTGCACTGTGCCCACAGGAAACTTCACAAAGGTTTACATATGGAAAGCATTTAGGGCCATGTCTGCCTTGGCTGTGGGAACAGGTGGGGCTAGGCTGGCATCTCTGCTCTCAATTGCCAGACTGTAGAGAGAGGCCTTTGCCTTCTTCCACAAGGTGTTTCCAATAAAGGGGGCATATTTCCTTCATTAGAAATAAACACAGATTGACAAGATCATAGCGTTTCTTGGGAAAAGAAGAAAACAGTCTTCAAATGTCTTCTGTAAGCTCCTCTGATGTGCATCTAGGTGGGGCTGGCATGGGGAAGAGAGAGGTGTATTATGAGGAAAGCAAGAAAAGCACCCACACCATTCCATCACTGGATTTGACTTCCCAAACTAAAGAGGGTAGGATAACATCTGCTTAGCTACATCATAGGCCATCAAGGCTTGAAGAGACATAGGCTGCAACCTCCCTATAATGCCGATGAGGACACAGAGCCCAGGGAGGCTGAAGAATCTGACCAGTTTACACAGCAGTCAGGGCAGAGCTGAAGCTAGAACCTGCAACTCCTAATTTCAGTCCAGTGTATTTTCTGAAGTACTCCATTTCATCCAACCACACTGTCTCAACAACTGACAAATCTGTTCATGTGTGGTTGGTGCTATATAAGGCAATGGTTTTCAACCTACAGTCATGTTGTGAACCTCTGCGATATTTGAAAAATTACCAACACTTGGGCCTCATACCCTGAGATTTCAATTTCATAGGTTTAGTGTGAGGCCCAGCTTAGACATTCTTAAGAACTCTCCACTTGATAGTCACAGAGTTGAGAGCCATTACTTTAAAGAATATATATGGGAAATACTGGCATTTCCTCTCCATTTTGCTGTGAACTTCACACTGCTCTAAAGAGATAATGTCTTGTCTGGGTGTGGTGGCTCACGCCTGTAATCCCAGCACTTTGGGAGGCCGAGGTGGGTGGATCACAAGGTCACAAGTTCAAGACCAGCCTGGCCAACATAGTGAAACCCTGTCTCTACTAAAAATACAAAAAATTAGCTGGGCGTGGTGGTGGGTGCCTGTAATCCCAGCTACTCAGGAGGCTGAGACAGAAGAATCACTTGATCCCGGGAGGCAGAGGTTGCAGTGGGCCAAGATTGCACCACTGCACTCCAGTCCGGGTGACGTGTGAGACTTCATTAAAAAAAAAAAAAAAAAGATAAAGTCTTAAGAAATAAAATAGGAATATAAAGATGAAAATGAAAATGACATGTTTCTAGGATCTCATGAGGAGGCAAACAAATACATAAATAACTTCCAAGCTAGGTGCTATAGAAGGTCCAAGAAGAATGTGTGATCCTGACTGAACTATGCTGTCTATGGCCAGAGGACTAATTTGGGTAAACTCTACTCTTTGTTCCATTGAGGCAAAGCTTACTTACCTTCCAGGCCTATCTCAAATCACACCTCTTCTATGGGCCTTTTTAATAAGACTCCAAAAACAGCTGGCATGCCTTTTCTCTAAACTCGTACACTACCCACAGGCCATAGGCAAACAATGTAGCACCAATTTATATATTAGTTTCATGTTACACTACAGTAATACTGAAATGAAAGCTTCTACTTGTTCAGTGCATACCGTGTGCCAGCCACACTTTACGTTTTCTACACAGCACCACCAATGCTCCCAGGAGCTCTATGATGCTGGTATTAATATACCCATTATACAGATCAGGAAACTGAAACTCAGAGATGTCAAGTGCCTTGCCCCAAACCAGACAGCTGGTAAAGACATGAATTCAGGTTTGCATGTCTCTAGAGTTCTTTTCAACATGTCATTTTGTATCAAGTACAAATAATACTTCTTTATTATAGCATGTACTCCTGACATATTATTTTGAAAACTGTTAACTTCTTTGCTGTTCATTCACTTGTTTAATTCTTACTACAACCCCACTATCAATTCTATTTGTGAGGGAATTAAGTCTAGAAAAATTAGATAAAATGCTCAAGATTCCATAGCCTGGCCAGAAACCCAGGTGTTCTATTCCAAGTGCAGGGCCATGTCACTGCCCACATATGCCATGTGTCGGGCTCTGTTCCATGCTAATGTAAAGTCCCCCAAGAGAAAGCCTGTGTTTGTTGCTGCTTTTGTACTTTCCACTGATGCCAGATATGCAGCCTGTTGCTTCATTAATTGATTTGCCAAGAAGTAGGAAGAATGTCCCCATGACACGGCCAGACCCTAAGGACTTGAAGAACGAAACCATAACAATTCTTTGGGGGCTGAAAATAACTGCTGAGAAGACATAACTGTGGGTTCTTTTTAGTGCCATGACTAAGTTATATTCTAGAAAAAAACAAACAAACAAAAATCCAACCTTTCAGTCACCATTTTTGAAGGAATGATTCTCAACTATCTCTATCAACTAACAGAAGCAAACAGCAAAAGTGAAAGAAGTGACCTGCCCACGACCAAAGGATGGATCGGTGGAAGAGAGAAAGTCAACTTCCTTTCTCCTTCTCCCCCAAAAGTTTCCAATTTAAATCCGCAAAATCTCCAATCTCAATCCCAGTTATCTGTCTATGACACAGCAATGTCCCTTTAGTCATATCCCATCTCATTTCATAAAGGATTCAAAGTAGCTTGCACTGTGAAAAAAAAAAAAAGTAATGATAAAATATAAACAAGTAAAGACTACCAAGGTTGAGGAAAACGTAAATATAAAAAGTGAAGTCCAAGGAACAATGCCTTATTAGAAAGGAAACTGTCTAAAGCACAAAAGACTGCACTGCATTTAAAATAGATCTTCCATGCATGAGGTTTAGTTGATGAGGTATTTTTAGGGGCTCAGCCGCTACTGTGGGTTTTACTCCATGCCAGATATTGACCCAGAAGAATAATTAAAGCAATGAAACTATAGAATTTATCTCCAGGATGTGGTCAGCACACAATATTCATGCCTCCTTGGTTAAAAAGGAGATGTGTTTTCCAAGTCTAATGTTGCCAAAAAGACCACGTCAGTGCTTTCTGCGGAATGGAACTCATATTTCAACAATAAGTCTGAATCATGACCATTTATTTATTCAACAAATACTGTGACAATAGATTACCTGCCAGGAACTGTGCAATGCATTGCTAATTCAAAGACAAGACACAGACCCTCTCTTATAGGACTTCTCTCTCGGGAGGAGCAGAGAGGCTTGTAAATATACAATATGTAAAAACATAACAAGTATGATTGGAGAGGAATGCATAAGGAGTTGTTAAAGCAGGGATAGCGACAACCACGTCACTGAGGTTAGCAAGCACATCTTAGCTTCTAATCTAACATCTTAACTTGTAACACATCTAGTTATAAGGATGCAGAGCTTCTGGGTTGGCAGGGGTGAGAGTGGGCATTCTTAATTGAGTGGAACTGATAAAATCATAGAAGATTTTGTGACTTGCTAAACATCTCTGTATTTCTGATTTGATACTGTGGAGAAGTAAGGCAGACAAATGCAGCAGCGCCATCTCAAAAAGTGGCGGCCAGCAGGAATAGGACAGAGGAGTATGAAGAAATGCTGTAGCAAGTATTTTGTCATATCCAGGTTAGTGAGAGGAATTTCTTGGCAGTATAGGCATATTGTTCTTGGCAATTCTCTATATGGTAAAGGGAACTTCAGGATCCAAATCAACTTTCTGGCTGACTGTGCATCCATTCAAACCACCTATGATCACATTTAAAACACAAATCTAGCATCTCAAGAGAGATTTAAAATGGAAGGTTTGTTTGCCAGTGATCTGCACCAAAAACTGGAAGCCAGCAATCAAAGGTGAACAAGTGTTTCAAACTTTCAGGCCTCTGATGCCTGACTCAAAAATCTGAAGCATCCCCTTCCTGCTGAGCCAGCTAAAGAATACTTTGGCCATCATACAAAAATATAGTATTAATATACCATATTCACAGTATAGTTATATATTATATATAATACATTCAGATTATATATATGTGTATAAATAGATATTTATATTTATATAGTATAGTATGAATGCTGAATAATTTATAAAATTATTATAGGCAAAAGGTAACTTGCTTAGTAGAATTTACAGTGATTGATTCCAGCATATGAATCTGAAGACGTTCCAAAGTAGAGGTCCATGGAAAATGGACACTTGCCTAGTGTTAGCTCAAGTCAGGTTCTGACTTTCTCCTGTGGAAACAAAAGCAGATAAGGTAACTTTCAAAGAAAATTCTTTTTTTCCTTAAACTGACTCATAGCTTAGAAGTTGAGAAAATAAAGAAACAGCTAAGAAATAGTGAAGGGTGTTGAATGTCTAAGGGAATTAGAAAAAAAGAAGAGCCTTAATAGGAAGTGTGTACATTTGTGACCAAAAACTAAGCTACCAGAAACTATGAAGAATGAATCCAGAAGTCTTAGCTAGAGGAAAAGAAGAAATAAAATGATCTCTCTTTGCTGATGATATGATTCCATACACAGAATATCCTAAAGACTCAGCCAAAAGGCTCCTGGAACTGATAAACAACTTCAGTATACTTTTAGGATACAAATCAACACACAAAAATCAGGAGCATTTCTATACACCAAAAATGTTCAAGCCTTGAGAATCAAGTCAAGAACATAATCCCATTTACAATAGCCCCCAAAAATAAAATATCTAGGAATACATCTAACCAAGGAGGTAAAAGATCTCTACAAGGAAAACTGCAAACACTGCTGAGAGAAATCATAGACAACACAAACAAATGGAAAAACATTCCATGCTCATGGATTAGAAGAATCAATTTCATTAAAAAGGCCATACTGCCCAAAGCAATCTACAGATTCAATACTATTTCTATCACGGTATCAATGTCATTTTTCACAGAACTGGAAAAAAAAACTATTCTAAAATTCGTATGGAACCAAAGAACAACCTAGATAGCCAAAGCAATCCTAAGCAACATGAACAAAGCCAGAGGTATCACGTTATGTTACTTTAAACTATACTATACAGCTACAGTAATCAAAACAGCATGGTTCTGCTACAGAAACAGACACATGAACCAATGGAAGAGAATAGAGAACCCAGAAATAAAGCTACACACTTGTAGCCACACGGTATTTGACAAAGTCAACAAAAATATGCAATGGGAAAAGGGCCCCCTATTCAATCAACAGTGCTGAGACAGAAGCTTTTGCTGTGCAGAAGCTCTCTAGTTTAATTAGGTCCACTTGTCAATTTTTATTTTTAATTTTTGTTTATGGTGTATTTAATTTTTGTTTATATGGCTAGCCATATGCAGAAGAATAAAACTGGACCCCTACCTTTCACCATAAACAAAAATTAACTCCAGATTGATTAAGGATTTAAAAGTAAAACCTCAAACTATAAGCCTAGAAAACACCATTCTGGACATTGGCCTTGGGAAAGAATTCACAACTAGGACCTCAAAAGCAATTGCAATAAAACCAAAATTGACAAGTGTAACCTAGTTAAACTAAAGAGCTTCTGCACAGCAAAAGAAACTATCAACAGAGTAAACAGCCTACAGAATGGGAGAAAATATTTGCCAACTATGCACCTGACGAAGGTCTAATATTCAGAATCTATAAGGAGCTTAACCAACAGAACAAGCAAAAAACAAATAACTTCTTTAAAAAGTAGGCAAAAGACACTAACAGACACTTCTCAAAAGAAGACAGACAAGTGACCAACAAACATGAAAAGATTCTCATCAGTAATTACAAGAGAAATGCAAATCAAAACCACAATGAGATACCATCACACACCAGTCAGAACGGCTATTATTAAAAAGCCAAAAAACAACAAATGCTGGCAGGGCTGTGGAGAAAAGGGAAGACTTGTACACTGTTGGTGGGAACGTAAATTAGTTCGGCCACTGTGGATGCACTTTGGAGGTTTCTCAAATAGCTTAAAACTGAACTATCTTTCAACTCAGCAACCCCATTATTGAGTATATACACAAAATAAAATAAATCATTCTACGAAAAAGATACATGCACTTGTATGTTTATCACAGCACTATTCACAATAGCAAAGACATGGAATCAACCTATATATTCCATAGTGTATATATACCACATTTTCTTCATCTACAGCCAATCAAGGGTGGAGTAGATGAAGAAAATGTGGTATATATATATACTATGGAATACTACATAGCCATAAAAAAGAAGAAAATCATGTCCTTTGCAGCAACATGGATACAGGTGGAGGCCATTATCCTAAGCAAATTAATGCAGGAACAGAAAACCAAATTCTTCATGTTCTCCTTTATATGTGGGAGCTAGACACTGGTTACTCATGGACATAAAAATGACCAAAAATAGACACTGAGGATTACTAGGGGAAGGGAGCAAGTGTTGAAAAACTAACTATTAGGTACTATGCTCACTTCCTGGGTGACAGGATCATTCATATCCCAAACCTCAGTATTGCACAATATAGCCATGTAACTCACCTGCACATCTACCCCCGGAATCTAAAATAAAAGTTGAAATTTAAAAAAGAAAAAAAAAGAAAAGACCGAATCTATGACCTAAGTGTCAACTAGAGATAGCATTGGGTTAAGAGCACAGGGGCCTGGTGGGGGGTGTTTGGATCATGGAGATGGATCTCTTATGAATGGCTTGAGCCATCCCCTTGGTGATAAATTCACAGGAGATCTGGTTGTTCAAAGTGTGTGGCATCTTCCCCTCTCCCTTTTCCTTACTCCTGCTTTCACCATGTGATGCGCCTGCTCCCCCTTCACTTCTGTCATGATTGGAAACTTCCGAAGGCCTCCCCAGAAGCAGATGCTGACATGCTTCCTGTACAGCCTGCAGAACCATAGGCCAATTAAATATATTTTCTTATAAATGACCCAGTCTCAGGTATTTCTTTATAGGAGTGCAAGAATGGCCTAATACAGTCTCTAATATGTCATTATTTTCAGGACCCCTATGTTGCCACTGTTGACATCTGGGTTTCCATATCACAACACAGTCACCCTTCCCACTCTGCTAGCCAGAGGGTAAGCTACTGGGGACAGAAGCTGATATGGTTTGGCTCTGTGTCCCCACCCAAATCTCATGTTGGATTGTAATTCCCAGTGTTGGGGGAGGGACCTGGTGGGAGGTGACTGGATCGTGGGGATAGATTTCCTCCATGTCGTTCTCATGATAGTGAGTGAGTTCTCACAAGATCTGATGGTTTAAAAGTGGACACTTCCCCCTTCACTTGCTCTCTCTCTCCTGCCACCATGTGAAAAAGGGGGTTGTTTCCCCTTTGCCTTCTGCCATGTTTGTAAGTTTCCTGAGACCTCCCAGTGATGCTTCCTGTACAGCCTGTGGAACTGTGAATTAATCAAACCTCTTTTCTTCATAAATTACCCAGTCTCAGGTAGTTCTTTACCCAGTGTGAGAATGGACTAATACAGAAGCCATTGCTTTGAAGGCCTTGGTACTTACTGATCATACCCAGGCATCCAGATGTCCAACCACCTGCCATCTCTTAGGGTACTGGGGATGGGGTTTGGGGGGCAAGTGGAATTAGGGTCTCTGCTGTTCAGTAGAATGTACCACGCTTCATCCCCCAGGTCTGCAAAAATTCAGATCTTTCTAGCATTCAATCACTGAGGCTTCTCTTTAACACCCAGATTCCTTCTTGTGTCCAAGTATGCAGCTCTATCTAGCCTCCGTAAGCCAACATTTTCCAAAAAAGACCTGTTTAATCTCCCTGGGGCAAGTGAAATGCAGCCCTCTGGGGTACAAACCTGTGGTTGCTTTTCTGGTAAAAACAGCTTGTATTTATTCATCTTTTTCCATGAGCCAGGCATATGGCAGTGTTTTGCAACAAACATCTCATGTGATCATCACAGGAGCCATCTTTGATAGGGAAGATTACTATTCCTGTCTGATAGCTGAGCTCAGGCTGAACCCCAGAGCCCAGACTCGAAATCACCACATTGCACTGCCTTGCTCTATAAAATAAGTTAATCAATCAATTAGTAACTTTCTGATTCATTTTGTGAGGATGCTGCAGCAAAATATAAGATACAAGTAAACTAATCAGATTAACTTGCCAGAATGATACCAATTAAATCCCAGGAACACCATAGGCTGGGTTCTAAAAAGGAAGTGATGCTCTCTCAACATTCGGCAAGCCCCATGAGGTCCTAGGGAGCTGTCCCAGACATTATTTATCCTCTCTGTGGGCTTCTCAGAGAACGCATCTGCCCAGGCTAAATGTGACAGCATCCTCATTGTCTTGCCATTATGAATGCTCTGTGAAGAGGCCCTCTGAAACATCTCCCTGAGAGAGTACCCCTTGTTCCCGCCTCTCCAGGCTCTGCTTTCCCTTGGCCTGCAAAAACAGCTCATTGTGTTCCCTTTTCTTTTCCTAAAAAAATAAAAATACGTATTCCCCATCCCCTAGTAAATACTGAAACTATTATTCCCTTCTTTAAAAAGTAGTTTCCATGCAGTACATTTCCTGTCTCAGCTCTGGAAGACTATGCACCCAAGCACCAAACTTGCAACCAGAGACAGAGACATCCTCTGATAACGAAAATCTTTGCTTCCTCTGTCTGTGACTTTGCACACAGTTGTTCAAAGTTGTTACATATCAAGACCAATCACATCCCTAGGACATACCTCCCAACTCTCCTGACTCTTATGTTATTGAAAACAAATAAACAAACAAAAAAACTCCTTTATGATGATATTCAACTTGAGTGGCTTTTTTTTTTCCACTTTGGTCCTGGATATAATGAAATGATACATAATATGACAAATTTTCACTGTGTATAGTAGCAATATGAACACACATGCCAATGTATCTTAACATATCTACTTGGTTACATTTTGGGTTACAATAATTAACCTTGATTCATGTATTGGGAAGCTACAGGGACTATGTAATGCCTGCTTATAATACAGGAAAATTATGTCCATGATTCTGAGCTCCCTTCTTCAAAAGCTTCCTCCGGGGTTTCCTATGTTCTCTCTTTATCCTGAAATACATTTATTAGGTTGTGAGGTATGTTTAAGGAGTAGAAGCCAGGGGTATGCTTTCGGCATTTATTGCAACCCAAAGTTAACCCCATCACAGTTAACGAGCATCTTTGGTCTCTTGTGGAATTTGAACTAAATCTATGAGCCTTTTTCAATATCTATAATTCTATGATTTTTTTAAATTATGGGAAATTAATGAAAGATGTTTACATGAATAATGTTTGCCCTTACTGTGTTATGAATTAGTTTTTTGTAGTGTGTCCGGGTGCATGATGCAAGAGAGTAGGAAAAATGTTTCTGAAACAAAACTTGACAAATATTTGTAATGAAAGTAAATTTAAAGACTGCTATAACTGTGCTATAGAAACAATTCAAGTATTAAACAAAATACACAATCAAAACAAAAGTAGTTGCCATGAACTATGTTTTTTCATCACTTTTCAACCTCCTACAATCCAATACTTACCAGATTTCATAATTTAACATCTCTGAAATTAGAAATAAATCTTACATCCAATGGCATCTTTACAACTCTAAGTGGCAATATTCTTCTTGTTTTCCAGTGGTATATAAATTAATGGTGCATCATTTACAAGGCGGCATTTTAGATTCCATCAACTGTGGTATGTATAATGCATGGTCGAAAGATACTGAGTTAGAACCTCTCCGAGGGCAAGAAAAAGAAACTGTTTCTTATTTATCTTGTACCTTGTCCTCTCCACACTCAGTGTTCTATTAAGTGATTGATTCACTTATTAATTTTAAATTTAGTCCAGTAGAACTAAATTTGTTAGCACATTTCATCTGAGATGTCTACTAGATATAAGCTCTATGAGAACTTCCAGGAAGAAATGGAACCATAAAACAAAGTCTTGCCTGTCAATCAAAAAATAATTCCAGTAATCTTGTCTACCCCTAAGTATTAAACTAAGCTCCCAAACTATGAACCACAATCATTTATATTTGTAAAATATATTTTTAAAAATATTTGAAAAATGTTAGTATTCAGACAAAAACCATTCACAATACCTAAACATATTTTGTCAATAATATTATGCAGTTAGAAACCATTCCTGTTGTTCAAAACACATCATCTTGTAGCTTCAGAAAACTATTAGCTACCATGCAAAACAATGCCAGGAAAACATTTTGACGTGCCCTATAGAATTTTGTAGGTTATTTGGTTAAAAAAAAATCTGTTTTTATCTAGCTTAGACCAAATAGGCACCTCGTAAAGAAAAATGTGACTTATGTGGTCCAAATAGGTCAGAGTGCCAACTGCCATTAGCAGTGGGACAAGACTAGTCATTGATGGCCCATGTTCATTCGTATTGGTCAGTGCCCCTGTCAAACTGATTGTTAAATAAGCTTAATATCTCCCCCAGTCACTATTCATAATCCCAAATTAATTTATTCTTTTTCAGTAGTTATTTAATGAAAGTGACATTATTTTGAGAAATTCAGTAACAGGAATTTTATTCAAAACCTTTTCTGAGGATATTTTGGGGTCAGTATTATTTCTGTCCAATCTTTGTGCATTATCTCATACTTCTATATCTCTATAGTGCCACATACTGAGCAGAGACAGAAAGGGGACAAGAAGGAAAATCATCAGCTGTCAAAGAAGCATCCTAATCATTGCTCACATTTACCTAGAAGAAGGCAGGGAGTATAGAAACATTTATGACAAGAGGCGAAACAACTAGATTTCTTCTTGATCATTACTTTATTTCCAAGTTAAGTTAACTATCATCTCTCCACACATCCTGCTCCAGTAAGAATTTTCTGTGTAAGTCTAGGGCTGCAGTTTATTAACAATTTTAACTTGCCCTTGTTAAACCTTATGGGAATCTGAACTGAGATAGCCAGAGATATCTGGCAAATTAATCATTATTATTTCTTGAAATCTGGATGTTTATGTATGCAGCTCCAAGCTGATTTGCATTCTGCACCAATTACAGGAATAGATCTGCCAGGAAGTTTTGAAATTCGAGGACAGATAGGGTTAAGTCAGAGCCCCAAACTACAGATTAGCCCAGCAAGTCCCTCCAAATCTTTTGCAATACACATTTGGTAATACGTGGGTCATTTAGTTCTGGCTTCCAGGCAGTTCAGCTAAAGGCTTAGGCTAGAGAATTGCAAAAGCTGATGATTTCTCACCAAGGAATGAAATGTGACGCAGTAGAGCAAACTGCAGACATTTAATACCAGATGTTAATGTAAAAATTGGAAAATTGTGACCCCCACATGGTTATCTGACCCATGGCCTGCAGAATCCCATCACAAAGTCTGTAAGTCATCATTATTCCTGGATTCCTCCACTGTGCCTACTCTTTGTAGTGTAAAATAATAATTCTGAGTCATATAACTGAGATAATTAGATCATATCAATCTTGAGGCATTTTGTGCACACACTAACAGAGTAATTCAATTTCTTACCATAAAAATCAGAAGTAGAGCTTTTCTGATTAGTTGGATTTCCTAGTGACTTTTTAGAAATAGTTTGAGACATTTTTATTTCCTTTGCCTTCCACACCTACCTAACGTCACTAAATGCTGTAGGAAAGGAAGGAAGGGAGATTTTTATTTGCACTGAAAGGTAAAAGAACATTTGAAACATATATTTCTGAACATTTTTACATCTGTTTACACATCTTCCCTAGATCTGCACATTTTAAATCTACACAGACACAATACAGTTTATGTAAGAATGATACACAAACTGCAAAGTGCTGTATAACTATGAAGAAAATTGTTCAAGCTCTGTTGCGCCAACTTGGGTCCCAAGGGAACAGAGGCTCAAAGAATCTCCTCTAAGCCCAGATTCAAGGTAGGGAGGACTTTTAAATGATCCTCTTCTTAGCTGCACATGAGTGTCTTACCTTCTCATCTGGATACTTTTGTTACTCAAAATGATGAGAGAGGAAAGGAGGGTGTGGAGATATCTTCATGAATCATTAACAAGAAACTGAGCATTCAAATGACCCAGGTAAAATGTCACCACAGGGTTTAGCAGCTCTGTGGTAAGCTGAGAGAAAAGCCAGAGATAGCAGTGCATCAGGGGCTAGTCTAGAGAAATACAAACCAGTACAAGAGCCTGAAGAGCCAGGCCCTGCCCTCAAGAGAACACCCAATTCAGTTTCTTCTCTCTCTTTCTCCCTCCCTCCCTCCCTCTCTCTCTCTCTCTCTCTAAGAAAGGCAATTGCAAATACACAACAGACATCACTGACAAGAGCAGCTCTCAGATTGGGTAAATGAGAAAAGGTCTTGAAGACCTTCCTGTCCCAATTTCTCTGTCAATGGGCGAGGACACCAAGGCCTGGAGAAGTCAGGTGGCATGCTCCAGCTCACAAAGCAGCACCATCACTGTGACAAGAAGCCAGGGCTCCTGGTCCCCACTCTGATAAGCTTTGCTTGTTCTCACACAAGATGTGAAGGAAATCTTACCATTCAAGAGTCAAATATAATCCACTTTTTTTCTTTGAGGGATTGCATTTTATTTTTCAGAGTCAGATTATCTCAAAAAAAAAAAAAACCAAAAAAACATATAACTGGAAAACTCTTTTCTCCCTCCCACCATCCTTTCCTCCATTACTTTTTCCTCTCTCTTGCTTTATCTGTCTTACTTTCTTCCTCCCTGTCTCTCTTTCTTTCCTTCATAGGTATATGCATCTGGAGGCAGAGGAGAGAGCCAAAGATAGCAGAGCTCAGTCAGGGAAACTCGATTTGCAATTGCCTGTAACAGCTCAAAACTTGGACTGAGATTTTAAAAACACAAGATTATCAACTTAAATCTTGAATCTAGAAGAAAATAGTTTTTCTTTCCAAATAATTTGATAACATTTATGTAAAATTAAAATTTTATTATTCCCCAGTGCCCCCACCATCACTACTCACCTCTCATCACTTTTCATCTTCAGGTTCAAAATAATCCCTGGCACTTGTAATTGAATGATCTCGCAATGGGTGTGTGAGTTTACTTGGATCTCATGGGGCCAAAGTAAGCGGATAATATGTTTCTCTCACAATCATCCACACTATTTGTTTATAAACAGCCTTATTTAATTTAAACTGGATTTGCAAAATTGGACCATTTCTAATCTTTCCTATCCCTTACACGTAGGTCCAATTGTTTCATTTTATTGTTGACTCTGGTTCTAAGAATGAGTACATTTCCCTCAGCATGTAAAGGAGAGAAAAAAATATCCATGGACTAATGTAACAAAAATCTCCCCAATGAATTTCCCATAAAGAAGAGATAAAACATCAAGTACCAATAGTGCCAAAACATTTACTGAAAGTTTTCAAATCTTGCAAAAATATTACAAAAAGCGAGCAAACGTGGTGAAACTAATGACAAATTAGACATTGAAAACTAAGATCTGGGTAAGTGTAGGCAGGCATGTAAGGGAAAGAGAACTTCCATAGGCATTTGTTATGGTACACGACCGCATTTGACTCTTTTACACATATTATGTCACTTGATCCCATTTAGGAAAAATTGTCCCAGACTTGGAAATTTAGCTTTTAAAAAATGGTGGCCTATACATATCACATTAGCTCATTATCCATCAAGCTCACTCAAGTGTCACCTAACTCTCTTGGGAAATGTTACTTTGACCAAGAATTTAATAGGGACCAGATTAAGGACTCTAGAATTAGAAGTTGACTTGTAGAAAACCATTAAGACATGATGCTTTATTTTTGCTTTCTGGTAGAGAAATGTACCTCCACGGTTATAATTTTATTTCCCTGTAGGACACTAACCAGTTTTATATCTTACTGGCAATTTCATTTTGTCAAAGCTTTCCCCACTGACTACTTAAATTCCACTTTTTTCATATTCTCTTCCAATTTCTCTGCTATACTGATGTCAAGTTAACTGGAACTTAACTCATCTGTTTATGAAATAATTATGTTTTTAATAATTTCAGAATTTGTGCTTTGACAACCATCAAACAACCACATGAGGTAGGTAGTATGTCCTCATTTGACAGAGGAAGAAACTGAGCCTCAGAGAAGGCACATTATGGTCCAGGTTTATAGAGATAAGAAGTGACAGAACTGAGGTTTTCACACAACTATGCCCAAATTACTTGACAGGAAAGACACTGATGATTCACATGGGGACTGAACATTTGAGCTGCAACATCTCCAAAAAAATCAACCTTACCCACATATGTTCACTACACATTTGAATTATAAACATGACAGCTGAGCATCAAAAGCAAGTAACTTTAAACGATCTAAACCTGACTTTTAAAATAGTAATTAAAACATTATTTATTAATTTGTTTGGCTTCAATTCTGAAGCTTTAAAAATTGGAAATGTTGAAAATATTTGCCCATTGTGTGAAATTCCAGTGCTTTGCTGATTCCATTAATGGTCTGGATGATGCTCAGCAAATTACTACTGAGGTGGTTAGAAAAGCCATTGAAAAGTATTTAGAATACTTAGTGGCAAGCCTCTCTGACATTTCATAAGCATGTCCTTACATGACACAGACTGAGAGCTTTTTGAATAAATTTGATTAAATTACCAGCCTATCCTGCTGCAAAGATGTTCACTCTCCTTTGTCTCTAGACTGGTAGAAAAATGAGAAATATAAACACACTTTTGTATTCTTCAGGCGTGAAGGCCATTTGTTGTCCTGGCTGAACAGACAGGTAGATATCAAGACTAAAGAGTGACACGCAACTCAGTCTGAAAGCACCATAGTACACACTTTAAATTTTAAAAGTATACCTCGGGAAAGGCTGATCTTACATATATGTGTTTATCTGTCAATACGCATGCTTTTCGGCTTGGATATATATACCTTTAAAATGCACCCTTTTATCCGCCTGAGGATCCATTCAATGTATATGCAGCTTTACAAGTTTTTCTCCATAAATAAGATTCTAAAGTTCAGGTCAATTGGTATCTAGGTTGATTTTAAAAAGAAAAAAAAAATCTGTACTTGTAACAGTGTTTTGTCCACCAAATCACAAACTAGACAGTGACCCTCTGGCCTGGTTTTCCATAGCACACACTCCTGTTTAATGGGCATTGGCAGCTGTCTGCCGCAGATTTCAGTTAAGTGAGGCAATCTGCCCGCCCCACCTCTTGCCTCAAATCTCAAACTCTGGAGCCAGCAGAATTTCAGCTCCACCTGAAGTGAAAAGATAACTATGTGGTTTAAATTCATATTGACTCACAGTTTCACTGTTTTATCCTGGCCAAAGCTGCTCACTGTGTCTGTGGTTTTCTTACATAAATTTTCAATCCAGCTAGTGCTATTATAATGTGTCTTTTCCAGCCCTGATGTTGGGGGTGGATTTTTAGCTCGCATATTTTTTCCAGATGTGATAAGTTCTCCATAGCCCTCTTGGTGAGCAAAAGCATATCCAGACCTTCTTGAGCTTGACCTGCGGGTCCGAGGCCTTCGGCTACTTGGAGGCCTTGCCTTCTTCTGAGCCTTCTGCCACCGGCGGATCTGGAGACAAACAAGACCCAAAGTGAGCTGAGGCATCCAAATGATAGACTCCAGGCAGTGGCCCACTTTGTAAAGTGAAAGCCTTTTCTTAAGTAAAAACAACATTGCAAAAGGAAGTTTTAAAACTAAAAACTAAAAAATTTTCCACCCAAAAGTTGACACTGGGGGCACTCATGCATTTTTATTTCTATCGAGAAACTATTAAGTAATTAAGAAATACCAGACAAATTTCATTACTGTCTCTCATATATCTTCAATGTACACAAGCATACTTTTGCATAGAAAGATTTTCTAACATGCACCGCCCAAAGTCAGCCTAATAATTTATAATTTCATTCTCCCAAAACAGCCTTTTTCCTCTCTTTCAGGGATTCTCTGGATCTAACAGTCGTCAGTAACTGGACTAGAAGAAAATTGAGAAAATGAGTCAGAAATACTCAATTCTTGCAGTAGGTCAATGTATCATGAGACTTCCAGGGTTTCGATTTATTTTAGGTTTGCATGGCCTTTCTAAATGTTCCACATTTTCTGAGTAGGTTTCCTACAACTCTTTCATTTCCCTGTAAAGCTAAGGAGAAAAAGACCTGAGGTTTGTTGTAAGCGACCTTGTTCTCCGGTTTGGCAAATCACTTGGATTCTGACTTTGTGTCAGGAGAAAGCCATCAAGCAGAACATCACGATCGAACTTATAGGACAAACGAGCACAACCTTCCTTCCTTAACTCCTCCACCATTTTCTGGGTTTATGTCAGAATGAGCTTGGAGAACTGAAGAGAGGACAGATATGACAAGGGACTCTGAATTCTTCCAGAAGGAATCTTTTTAGACTTTGGTCCCAAAATGTCAGAGACATGATGATGAAAAAAATGTCTATCTCTGTCTACCTCGGTCTCTCTCAGCATCACTGGCCTGGTCCCACTCACCACAGCAGCATGTTCCCCCTTCTCATGACATGGCTACGAATGTTTGTCTCCCTTTCTTTCTCCTTTCCACGTTTTATCTGAGTCCTGACCTAAGTTGACATTGTCCTACTTACTTGTCTTCCCATGAAATTCTGAAATATGTTCTGTTAATTCTCCAGTTAAGGAATTTCTATAACCTGTTCTTCCTACTTTCCTTCCAAGTTTACTAATCTACCCAGCATGCCGCTCTTCCCCTTCTTAATCTGTTCCGAAGGTAACATCTCATCCATGTTTCTGAATCTGCTACTGGATTTCTACAAAAATGTTAAGCCCCTTTGACTCGTACCATGCTTGTCTCTTTTACTGTGCTTGTGCTTGCTCTCAAATCAGTATCTTTTTCTATAGCTTGCCTTTCCCTTGGAAAAATTGTCCAGAATGAGGCCTGTGAGCTTCTTTTTAAGACTCAGCTTTTTAAAATGCCCAGTTTAACTTGTAATTTATGACTCCCCATCCACATTTAGTATAGATGCCTCTCTTCATTGGCACTAAGGACTAGTACATTCAAGATGCGGAAAGTCCCATCTATTCTGATGTGATCTAATACACCAGTAGGTGTTTGCTTGTGACAATTTCATTAGCCCATCTCTGAGCTTCCAATAAGACAGAAAAGGACACCATTTCAAGAGCCAAAAACCAGCCTTCAAGTATTCATCAGCACTGTGACATACCTGATCACTCAGGGTTGGGTATAAATTCACCTTCAAAAATCTGAATACCACCACTGGCAAAACCGAAGCCACTGTTGTTAAGAGAATTACCAGCCAGATACACTTCTGGGTCAGGGAATGTCGTGCATTACCTATTATTAAAGAAAACATGCACTGTGGTTACAAGTAGGACTGAATTATTAATTAACAGGTTCTTTGCTCCTACAAGATCTTTTTTTTCTTTTCCTTTTTTTTTTTTTTTTTTTTTTTTGAGATGGAGTCTCTGTTCCCCAGGCTGGAGTGCAGTGACGCGATCTCGGCTCACTGCAAGCTCCACCTCCTGGGTTCACACCATTCTCCTGCCTCAGCCTCCCGGCTAGCTGGGACTACAGGCACCCACCACCAAGCCCAGTTAATTTTTTTTTATATTTTTAGTAGAGACAGGGTTTTACCATGTTAGCCAGGATGGTCTCGATCTCCTGACCTCATGATCCGCCCGCCTCAGGCTCCCAAAGTGCTAGGACTACAGGTGTGAACCACTGCGCCTGGCCAGGATCTTTTTTGAAATGGTGGGATTTGGATCACCTAATGTCACCATGATGATAAGAAGGCAGAAGTGCTAAGATCACCCTCAGGAATTGCTTACTGGCCTGATCACTTAGAGATTACCAGCCTGAACCAAGCATTCTCTCACCCAGGCTCAGTCTAATATCACTCACGGAGCACAATTCTCTCTTCCAGCATCAAGATCTTGTGGTTACAAAGCAGCCATTATTTTTAAAAGGCACATTTACCCTTTACCCTTGTGGACTCTTGAATTAAAAGTGTCATATCAAAACTACACAAAAAATCTTCCAGATGCAGATACAGTCTCAAATAATGATTGCATTGATTGGCTTGTCATAAAAGGGGAGCTTTTTCTACTGCAGGACCAACCTTTTAAATTCCAGGCAATGGCCTGAGAAAACTCGCCTCAGAGGGACTTGTTATTTCTTTATTGTTCATTTGGTTATGAGGTCCTCAAAGTTCCAAGATCAGGAAGGCTCCTGGGTTTGTGAAAAGAGCATTCCCTCACCAGGAGACTGTTGATGCAACCATCCAACATGCTTGAGCAACAGGACAGTGAAACTCATTTCCAAGCCTGAAGTCAGTTTCCTTACTCTTTACTCACACCTCACATACCCCAATGTGGGCTTAAACAAGGCAATAAGGGTCAGTAAGGCAGGCAGACAAGCTCCATGGGGAGATGACAACCCTGCTTATATCACCAAAATAAACTTTTGTCCCTGTTCATTTTCTAGAGATTTGTCATCATACCCCCAATTATCCAGGTCCCCTATCCCAGTATTCAAATGTTACCACCATTCAAATGGGCTTTGGGTATGAGGGCTTGGCTACTGAATGGTATGTCTGCTTTTTCTGGCTTTAGAGAGAGGAATCTGCCTGCCCAAGAGCAGCTGATTCCAGTTGCCTTCAGCCATGGGCAGAAACAAACTTGACTCAATAAATTAAATGTCTCTTTGAGCTCCTTGAAGCTTGGTACCCTCAGGCATGACTGGGAAAACAAGCTTCACTTTGAAACCACACTCCTGCTTGCTGCTAGCTACTAAGGAAAAAAAAATTTTTCCTGAAACCCCAATGTTGATCTAACTTTTAAAAAATTTCATTGGCGCTCAGTAATTAATTACTGAAATGGCATGTGCTTAGCTGGAAAGAGTGGTCCCTGCACAAATTACTTTCTCCAGTTGAGGCATTCTCATCTCATTATGCATCACAGTGCTCTCTTAGGACGGAAATCTTCCAGTCAATACACTGAACTTTTCGATTTGGCAAACCATCTTAAAAAAAAAAATAAAAATAGTTTTAGTGTCCTTGTTTCCCAATATGCTTATTCTTACTCATGACCAACATGTCTCTACATAGTTGGAATCTTTTGGTAAACAAAGTATTACCAGTACGTATTAAGTAAGAGTGGTGCAACTTAAAGATTTCCATTTACATGTAGGAAAAGGCAAAAGGTGAAGAACAGTTTTAAGTGTATGCATGAATTTACATTGAATTACAATTTCAGGTGCCTTTGCATCAATGTGGATTTATAACCTTACTAACCTTATAATCCTATTTCAGTCCTTGTGGTCTTATTTTGCTTTCTACATAAATTAGTCCAAGAATTTACTTCCTCAATTAGTGAATACAAATCTCACTCTTGCCTGATTAAGTTCAAGAATGTTGGTCACTGCGCATCTCTCTTTTCCAGTTTGTTTAGATGAACTTGGTTAGCAGTTTATTTCACACACACTAGAGATTTCAAAACCTCTGAGAAAGTATATTAATATCCCTCTTTTATTAAGCTCAGTGGCCTTTGCTGGGAGTCCTTTTGAAATGTGGAGTGCAATGATAGTATACCCCATACATAGACTAGAGGTATACTCTTTGTAGAATAATAGAATTTTTTTAAGGGATTTTAGAGGGTCCTTTGCTACTCATCTGATGTTCAAATTCCTCTGCAATGTTCCCACCAGTAATCAAGCCACATTTGCATGAATAATAACAATCACCATCATCACAGTTAACATTTATTTAAAAAGTACTATGTACCAGGATATATGCTAAGTGCTTTATATGTATTATTTCATTTAATCCTCATACATTTTCCATGAAAATAGGCTTATTAATATCCCCAGTTTATAAGTGAAGACATTAATGCATAGTATAATGTTGTGAGCTGTATGTTTAGTCTTTTTCTCTGTTTTCTGGCATAGATTTAAAACTCCTTGAAATCCTCAAAGTGATATGTGTCTTTTTGTTTGTTAATGAGTTGACTGATGGCTGGAAGTCCCTAGGTAGCTTCAGGATTGGGGCTGGTCATCGAAAGACTAAGGTAGGATTAGAGGGTTGGGACTTTCAGCCCCAGCCTCTAAGCTCCTAGAAGAGAAGAGGGACTGAAGGTTAAGCTGATCGCCAATGGCCAATGACTTTGTCAATCATGCCTATATAAAAAATGTCTCCATTACAGCCTTAAAGAACAGGGTTCAAACAGTTCCTAGGTAGCTGAACATGCAGAGGTTCCTGAAGGGCAGCATGCCTAGAAAGGGCAGGGAAGGTCCACGCCCCTTCCCCCATACATTCTCTATGCATCTCTTTATCTGTATCCTTTGTAATATCCTTTATAATAAACCAGTAAATGTAAGTGTCTCCCTGAGTTCTTTGAACCACTCTAGAAATTAATCAAACTCAGGGAGGGGGTTCAGGGGAACCGCGATTTATAGCCAGCTGGTCAAAAGTAGAGGTAAAACATCCTGTGGCTTGCTACTAGCATTGGAAGTGCGGGGGCACTCATACAGAACTTAGCCCTCAACTTGTAGGATCTGACACTACCTCCAAGTAGATATTGTTGGAATTGAATTGGAGAACATCCAGCTGGGGTTCTCTGCAGAAACACCTCACTGGTTGTTGGTGGGACGAAATCCCCACTTCTCAGTGACCAGAGGTCACAGAAGTCTTCTGTGTTGCTTGCTGAGTGAGAGTATAGGAGAAACTGAATTTGTTTATTCCTATATATTCTCACGTGGAAAGAAGAAACTTGCCCAAAGTCACACAGCTTGTTAAGTGGTAGAGCTGGCGCTTGAACCCTGACTGTCTAACTACAACGCCTACTCCTCATGCCACTTACAGATTAATGTCCAGGAATTTTTAGAAGGCTCTAAATTATACTTTGTTTCATTCTTATCTAAATGCAAATAAGCTTTATGGGTGAATTTTGGCAGATGTTGGTGATAACGTGGCATAAAAGGAGAGTCTAGTATTTCTTTTTCTTCTACCATATATGAGCATTTTACAGGTCTTCAGGTAGCCCTAATGTATGTGCTATGCCTCTCATTGGCAAGGAGACAGCCTACTACATGTAAGCTGTTGAGAACCTGTAAGCTACTGTGAGTGATTCTTCTGCATCCAGTAGAGGCAGCAGAAACTGAGCTTTTAGAGCCAGGGTTTTAAACTTGGAAGCCTTCAGATGCCTGGCTCAATCAATTTCTGGACAAAGGATCACTAATCATCCCCAACTCCACCTAACACAAAAAATAAATTATAAGACAAGTAAACAGCAGCACGACAAGTAAACATGACTCACTTACCAACAAATGGAAACTGGTTTGGGAAGATGCCAAAGATGCCATTACTGTGCATTGTAAATAAAATGGAGAAATAAATGGCAATGCTCCCCCAGATGAAGACATGATTAATGAAAGTCCAGTAACTGGTATCCAAGGCTATCTGTAAATAAAATCAAATGCAAAGGGGAGGTCTTTGAGGATTAAAAGAGCACCATTTATCTAGTGATGTTTCCCCAGAATGGCCCTGTGGCAGGAAGGTTGCACCTGCCTAGTTGCCAAGTCAACCATGGGCATTCCCACTTTCTGAACACACACGGGGGACTGATCTGACTTCATATTTCTGGCAGAAAATTGACTTTACAACTTCTATACTCAAGCCATTATATCTGCCAAGGTCGAGTCAGAATCAGGAGGTGAGATGTTAAACATGTTAAACTTCTTTTAAGTGAGAAATATGAAAACACAATGGGTTATATATATATATATATATATATATATATATATTTGAGGGGAGAAAAAAAAAACACACACGCACAAATAAAAAATATAAAAAAAAAAGAG